>NW_019213280.1:0-32144 GCF_002532875.2 Varroa jacobsoni | reverse complement strand
ATACATATATACATAGATATAGCTTTTGATAAATGTTTCCTTTCTGTTGAGATCGCCTTCGGCGTAAATCATTGCGAACACTACGAGTAACGGTATCGTCGCAAGCGCTCTGCGTTAAACTCCACATAAATTTAGATGTATCTAAACTTCCCGTGGTGACGTAGCTTATGACACGTTAATTGGCTGTCAGAACAGATGCTTCTGTTTTATTATTAAATAAATACAGACCCATTTTTGTGTAGCAATAATGACTGCGCCATTACCTCGCAAGAAACGGAATTTTTAACTAAAGTGCTTGTCATCCCGTTAGTCATGATGTGGCGAAGCTGGTAACTCACGCATCGTTTCGCCAAAACGAATTCTGTTCTACAGCTTTGAATAAGGGTATCTTTGGTCGAGTTTATTGACGCGTATTAGCTCCGATATTGAAGTGAGCTTCATGCTTATGTGATTTTTTCTTAATCTCTTAATCAGCGGATTTCTTTAACACAGTCTAGAACTCACCATAAGGCACTTTGATTCTGGAATTCTGTTTTGGAGTTATGCTTCCGTACAATGCAGCCAAGTAAAAAAAAATAATTCATCTATGATGTATACATGAGCTTGTAAAAAGACGTCACGAAATTGAATCAGTACCAATCCAAATACGTTAGGATCTGTGAGCATTTTGGAAGAATACTGCGTGGATTGAGACAGGCAACATCGTAATGTTGGTAGTGCATTGGTACCCTATTCGTTTACGAAACAAAGGAACACAAGGGCGAGTTTAGGTTCAAATCTGAACGTAGATAGAAGCAATTCTTAATGACAGCAAAACCATATATAAAACGGAAACATGTATTTGTCAACTTCACAATGCGACCCTTTGATTCGTTGTGCTATTGCTGTCGACGCCTATAATGCAAGAATACTTATCCAAAAATCGCGGTACACAATGAACAACTCCTTTGTGATGTACAGTAAACAAGCAATATTATTGAAATCTATAACAATTGGTCAAAGTACGTATTGGTTTTACATGGTCTAATGCGACAATTTGATTGCAATCGAATTCAGCTCCCTGTGCTATTAAACTAGTATTAGGGGAAGATACTAACTGTCAAATAATTTTCTTTCGTTGGACCGTTTGTCGCTTGCCAGTAACCGGTAACTGATGAAACAAAGGACCCTTGCGATTCAGAAACCGAAGAAAATATCCATGTAAATCTATGTAATGAAAGGGCGTACATGTGTCAGACGCAAAAGATCGTCATAGGGAAGAGAAAGTACATAGTTCGATTTCTACCTTCCTTAAGGAAATGTATTTTTATTTATTTATAGATTTACCCTAATTCTCATAAGAAATGGGTAGAAAAAAGATCAAAAGATCACTAAGGCAGGTGACAAATCTCTCCGAAGGTCGCAAAAGCAAATAGTCGATAAATCTTGCTTTTGAAGGATGGCTCTTTTGGAAGTTGGAAGAAGGAAGTTGGTTTTGTGTCATACCACGGTTCAAGAAAAATTCAAGAAAAACGAAACTCGCGCCTCGTCTGTTTTCCTATATTGGAAAACCTAATAAACACGCGTATCGTAGAACCCCTTCACGTCGCCTGCTCGTCATTCATACGACTACAAACACCTTGCTGTTGTACCACTCATAATGGTGCCCTGGCAATGCAATTTTTTTTTTTTTATATATTTATTGGCAATGGTGATTGCATTATTGTTGAAAGGCAAGTAAATGCAAAGGCGAAGATAGAATTGACCGCAAATATAGTTTGTAGTTTACTCCAATCTGCTCCAAAATCGATATGTAGGCTAAGTGTAATGCAGATACTGTCTGTTTAATTTGGACACGTGTTAATTCCATCGTACGTGTTATCAAGTTGGGCTAACAATACGATCTTTCAGTCGGAATACTGGTGTAAATTCTCATTGCTTTAGATAACACTATAGTTGTGGTAAACGCGTGTCGGCGACAAACACGACATAGTGTTTGTCGTGTATATCCAATTGTTCGCTATATATTCTCTTATCATGGTCAGCTAACAATGATGTAAAGGATCCCCACTATGGTGTAGCAATGGACATGTAGCCCATGGTGTACGCTGTTAGCCAGTATATTTTTTATTTTTACTTATTTTTATTCAATTAAGTTACGCAACAGATGATTAATATACCTGATCAGCGCATTCCTCATTGAAATCACTGCGCCAATGGACCTTTTTGAAAATTTTTTAGTTTGGACATGTTCTATTGAAAACAATTAGTTGCTACATTGTTTTCCTCTTTATTATTGTTTTTAGTAATTTTCTTACTATTACTATGTTACTAATACACTAAGCAGCATATCCACTGTACTGAAAAAACAATACCAATTTTTTTACAGTAGAAATTTTACGAATCGAACTCATAGAATGCGAGATCTGTCGACCCTTTGAAGAGTACTTAAGAGACAGATGGTTCCTAAGTCTCGAGTTTAAGTAATTTGACAAATAAAATAGCTCGTAGCATTTCCCCTACATAATATGACGTTGTTAATTAGTGGACAAAGAAATAATATTTAACGAGCTGTTTACGTATGTGCCACGTCGTATCAACTATTTCCAAGTATTATTTATTATCTTGCACTTCATTATTCTACTGAAAATATTTTTGAAATTTAGCCAACTCCGCGCTAGACATTCCATGACAGAGCAAATGTGACACGATGAGCATTTGGCACCTGATATGGCCCACTTTAGTTCATTCTGTGTCATTTCTTCTACATATAGATATAGCAATAGCAACAATTATTGAGCAAGCTGACTCATCTGATATCGTATGTTATATTATGGTCGAATTGTCAAGGATATCTCACCAATAAGCCTTGCCCAGTTTCGGCTTTTCAAGATTCGCATGAACTTCCACCACTTACCATTGTAATAAATGCCAGACCACCGACTCAAAGACTGTAGCTCGGATTATTGTCCAGACTAGCCTATATCGCAATTATCGAGTGATAATCACTTGGTTGTTATGGAACTCAAAGATTTATCTTGCGGAAGCTTTCTTAATTTATTCTTTTTAGCTTACAAATGTCGTTATATCAATAAACTAGCAATTATTGCCAGTGATATTATTTATTTATTTTTATTATTTATACATGCATCTGACAAAAGTAAAATCGTAGAAGATTCGTTAGTTGCCAAGATGGCAGTGCTAATTGAGCCGGATCACACATGTCGTATCTTAGTCACTATATGAAGGCTGCGCTCACGTGAGACGTGTATTTGATGTCAAGAGACGTTGTTGAGAGTACAATACGAGACTTCCGTCGCAGGTGATATAATATAAATTTCTAGTTTACGAATCCATAGTTTATTAATCTGTAGCAACTGCAAGACCTCAGTGCTTATTCAAGTTGATACCACTTTTATTTTATTACCCAATATTAGCCCATCGCTAGTGATGGGCTAATATTAGACAATTGGGTTATATATAACCTAACATATATAAAGCTAATATAATGATCGGCTTGTCAGGAATACAGATATTTTCATTATGCTCATTTCATCTACTTTGACTAGCCAATAGGCTCTTATAAAGACTGACGGTGCGATACGCGTTCGTAAACTACATTCGATCTCATTCGTACGTAGCTCTTGAGATGGTATTATAACGATGCTAATTTCTGGGCAAAATATAGACGTATCGACGTTCATTAACACATTGACAACCAAATGATGAACTGGTAACCGAGTGGTAAATAACGTCGAATCATTGGTTAATGTGTTTGCCCGGCCTGTCAGAACTCTGATCAATATACGTCGCTATCTCCTTACGACAGATGCTGTCCGCCAATAGGACATCCGCCAAAGCCATTGATTTGTTTACCAGCACACGCCAATTATACCACTAAACCTTCGCAAGCGGAAGCGATATATCTTGCTTATTTGTGAAAAGTCTGAGTAAAATGTACCGTCTACAGACTAAGAGCTCTCAATCGATGTTGTTTTCATAGGTACCTATTAGGTATTGTTGAATCCACTGGAAGAAGCTCCCAATTGTAGGGACTGGGGTCCGCCAATATGTTTGCTTTGTTTTGAAGGAAGCCTATTCTTATAATGGATCCGTTCCTTGTATATGTCGTATTAAAGAAATTCCCCTCATGCACAATATTTATTTTTGTACGATCTTCTATTCTAAACTTGACCAGCCATTTGCATTAATTGTTACAGAGCAATCTAGGCAACATCGATTATCTAGGCTCAATAACAGGGTTGTATGGAACATGTCCTCTCCAGTTTGTCTTATTGTCCAGAACACACACAATCGTCAGTCGTGAGCATAATTCAACGGAAGAATGGGCATTTAAACTGAATCTCGTGTTCTATGTACACCTTATATGTCCCTTGTCCTTGCAAGGGGTCTGCAATAAAGCCCTAATCTTCTATTGAATATGAAGACGTTCAGTGAACGCTTTTCATTTCATAGCTGGAGCAAAAATTAGCTACCTATGGCAGGTATTGTTTACCCAACTCGATAATAAGACTCCCTTAGAAAGAGTAGACTGAGACACGTCGTTAAACGTCGCCATAATCGCCTATAAAAATATATCTATTTTTCTATCAAAAAAACCGGCGTCCCATATTTTGGTGAGGTATTCCAAAACACAGGCGTTTAATGAATGTGCGCATGGTGTTGACAAGGAAAAACCATGCTAATTATTGACAAAGCGCAAAAATCGATCTTCGAAGTTTCTTCGCCCCTGAATAAACGAACAGTCCTAAAAAAAGCCAGCCCAGCAACTCTAGTTGTTGTCAAGGGACCGGTGGAACGCTGCCAAGGCGTTTGTTGCTCATTCGAGCAGAAAGTCAAACGAATGCATTCACAATAGCAACGTATCTACGGCGCTCTAAAGAAACGTAGGTGTTGGACGATTCAAAACGCCTGTATAAGTTCAGTCACCATTTCTCGGACACGACGTACCATGATTATCCAAAATGCAGCAGAACTTAATCGGCTTTTAATCTGAAAACAAATTTTAATTCTATATACTTCGAGTCTGTTATTACGAATACCTGTGGTATGACGCGATAAATTCGGGCATGAAGCACAATAATTTGCAATGGTCACAACTGAATGAAGTGAATCCCTAATTGGCTATTATCCTTTGTCAAACAACGTATGAGTCGTTTGTTAGTACAAATATCTCTAGACGTTTAAAGCTTTTAACAATTGTCCCCGAAAATTATTGTTCTGTTCGAGGATTTCGATCGAGACGAAATGTCGGTTACAATAACAGCTACAGGTTGACAAGAACAACTAACTCGTAGCTTAGCAGTATTTCGAATTTAGCAGATCTGGTAAACACTCATCATGCCACACTGGTATTTGCATAAAATATGCCCGCCGTTAATTATATGAGACACAACAAATATTTTATTATTATACTGCAATAAACGATTTGTTCGAAACAGAAAACGATAGCAACTTGACCGCCATTATGACAGCCGATCCCACGCATGTACGTAGCGATTTCATACAAAATTGTTATGTATACAAAATATAGAATTTCTATTTATTTTCTATGATAATAACAACATCCATAGCAATAATATTTTATTATCCGTACATGGACGAAGTGGAAGTGCGCACGCATTTCTTGCTAATACTATTAATTTCTGCCTAGAGACTTCGACGGTTCTCATTTTTATTGTCCATCGTTCTTGCAGTTTCTCTGCATTGACTTACAGGTAGCAAACTATAGTGACATTGAAATGCGGTAATTTATACCATAATTTTTAGCTTAACAATGTACTGTCGTCGTTATCCTATAGACAAAAATTGACAAAGATATATATATGACAAAAAAAAGATATCTATCTAGAAACAAAAATTGACGGCCCTATAGCTTGAGCGCAAAAATACTAGCACCAGCAAAGGTATCGAGAAGATTTATCGATCTACAGGATTAAATCAATACACAATGACGGCGATGCAGTTTCGGTGCAGCTGGTATTTCAACGTTTCGCAATGTTTATCGCTATTCTCAACGTTAATAACGTTAAGAAACATACTATAATATTTAGTTGCTGTTTCTTTCTTCTCTTACTGTAATAATCACACGACCGCTACCATCAAAGGGACGCTATCAAGCGCTCCGTGTCTTCGTAGTCCTAGCTAATTAGCAATTGTCATTTAGGCTATACGTAACTTTTTACTTGCTAAATGCAAATAAGTCTCCGGAAGTGTTTTTCAAGAATTCTACGGGTTCCATCCAGTCCGTAAATGCCGCAGCTTCGGTATGGAACTCGAAAGCGACCTAGGCCATTTCCCGATTGAGATCAGAGAATATTGGTGGCAAAAGTCTTGTTATCGACGTACAGTAGTAAAATGAGCACCGATGCAAATATGGCCCATTTTAGTTTAACTACAGTGATTCTAACCGTCGATTTTATTCGTGCACCCAAAGGCTTCCTCCTGGCTCGATTTTGTCTCAGATCCATTACTTTTCCTTCTGACACTCTATTACTGATCTGAAACTAAAAGCCTAAAAGTATATGTTTAGAGTTTGGTGATATGTGAGACGTTCGCTGGCGTATAAACTAAATCGTTGCAACACCTTTTGCTACCTTCAAGTTAGATATCAACTTCTTCATTTTAAGTTCGATAGGAAATGTCTTCCATACGCTCATATAGTTCGTTTTAGGACAGTCTCAAGGAGTCAAAAAGCAATACGACAGTTGCTTTTATACACATAATAAATTAAACACTACGTGCGAAATATCCTTTTATAGAGATGACCGACCATTTGCTCTAGCGGAAGTACGACAAAGCAATCAATTAAATAGCTTTTTTTCTTGTAGTCTCCGGTGTGTGGTGATGAAGAATGCGACGTGTTCGCAACATGTCGCACCTCATCATTTCAGTAAATGTATATAATATTCCCTGTGAGGAACATATAGTCTCTATATTGCGTTATACTTAATGCAGTGCTAGTTCAGCAACGCCCTCGATATTTACAAAATATAAACGATCTTAATGTATGTATGTATAACAGTGAGCATATCCTTTGAAATGTTCACGTTAATCACCGACATGAGGAAGTCACATTTGGCCCACTTTGCTGCCCTAGTAAAATAACGAAATTCCCATTTACACTTGATAAGTATTGATTTGGAATCACAGAACGATCAGTTTCAAGTTCCTCTTCCTTCTATTCTACTTCAAGTGACAAGAGAGCATTGCTGGCTGTAACTGAGCGCGACACGTACATACTGACACGTGGTTCTAAATAAAAGTCGACCACGAAGCGCCTGATCAAGGTCGCCGCCATGAGCTTAAAAAGACAGACACTGCGTTGCGTGTCCTCAAACGAACGTTCTGGTACTCAGAACAAGGTCCTCTGTAACGCATCTTTAAACTGCCCGGTTGATCTATCAGAGTCTAGCGTAAGCAATGTACTTTTACTAATACTTACCAAACTGTGTAAACCAAGGGGGGCTTTTCGGGCGTGGTACGTACACACGAATGTGCTGCCGAGAAAAGTTATGTCTCAGCATTGCTCAACAGGCAACTCGTGTATCGTTGGCGAAAAGACCGTGGAGTCACTCAATGAGTTCCGTTAAAAATCCTTTGAAACCAACAGCGTTGGAGTTGAAGCACTGCAACACGCACAAATAGAAATACGCATAGGTATTTACGCAAATGGGTATGTGGGGCTGGCTACGGAACCTCATTGGAACTGCATTGGGGCCGCAGGCCAACGTAAGTTCTCTACAGGAATAGATGTACGTTTGTGTTGTGTTTGACCAGGTGCACCAGCGTGTAGCTGTGCAATACAGAATGGTTTTGCTTCGAAAAAATTAACGAGTCATTCTCTCGTTGACTCGTTTATTTTTCTGCACAAATTGCTTGTTGCTGCTTCCACACCTCTGACATTCAAAGAGGTATTTCACATCCTGAGGCGCCTTTGGCTATAAGGCCGCAATCTGAGATAACATTAGACAGATCGGTCAGACCTTATTCTGTTCATTTCTTGCTAACCATTGCACTACATGAATTATCCAACAATGACTGCAATTTATTCTCGTTAACTGGATCACTATTTCTAGCCAATGTACTTCATTTCGCACTGAAACTGCTCCCTGAGACTAATCTCCATTCCCACATTGTTTTAAGTAGTTGCTAGCTAAGAGTTAATTATTAACGAACTATAGTGCGATGGCTATCATTCCACTTCGTCATCAATAGCCACCTGTACCGCTGTGAACTTCTACAATTGCATTGGCAGCGATTCCGAAATTCTTAGTTCCCTATTCAACGATATAAACTTATCCGGTAACATAGGTTGCCATATCGAAATGAATGTGCGTGATCGCGGAACTAGCTTGCCCGCTCCTCTAATGGCACCCTTCAACGTAGTCCCGTAACAGGTAACGTTTCAACTTTACTGTAGTTATATTACTGCTGTTTCTATTGGCCCTATTGCTGCCTTCGTTGTAGTAATCGTTGTCATAATGCTCCTGATTGGCCACGTTCACAGGTTGAATGAAGGAGAGAGCATGTCCATTCTCTGTCCTCCATTTATTCGCTCTAACCAGACATAATCATCTTCACTTTCATAGATACGTAATTTTGCAGTACACCTATGGGTCGTAGGTTGCAGCGTAAGCTTAAGCCTGCCAGTAGAAGCTTAGTCGGTCAAACTGGCGCTAGTGATAGCACGGATGCTGCACGATCATAGATATGTGTAGCGTCCGTCACCGTTGTTAAGACATTGGCAAATGTGAGCCTTGCCGTGTGGTGGCGAGAGTTGTTTGTGGGAGGCGGCGGGCGCTACCACAACAATAGCAGCAGTACGCCGCCCCCTGGTAGGCAAACGCAGGTAAAATAGACGAAGTTTTGGCTTGATGAACGTTCATAATCTATAGTAGGAACGTAGCGCGCGTGGGTCACGGTCAAGCCGATCGTGATAGTAAACCTATTGAACATAACTTATGTAGGCCAGTGGTGATGGTTACATTATTTTTGTTAAAGCTGTATAAAAGACAGATTAACTCGGAGCAGTAGTCCGTAATGTTACGGTCAGAGACTGAATGTTGATTGCCTCTTTCTGTGCGGTCGCCTCGCCCGTTTGTTCTATCGACGAAAGCAGCCTAGGAGAATATTACAAAGGGTCAGACACAATAGCTTTCAGCAACGATTTACTCTACCGCTTTGGTTATTGCTGTTACTATCATTGAATAATGATTAGACAAAGTAGTAAAAATAAGTCAAAGGTCACTGACAAACAGACGTGAAGAAGTGTGGAGAGTGCTTGTGATAAGGAGACTTCACGGGGAAAAACTTTGACTGCAACTCAATCGGGTCGTTTTGTGAGACGCCAAATGTCATCCAATAGGTAACACCAGAAATTCAGGCGCCGTTGCAGATGCGTTTTTGATCGCTTTACACCTTTGTCAGTGAATCTTGTCGAAAAAAAAGGAGAAAGGCGATGGTACGTCAGAAATGGCTGAATTATTATATCCTTCTAGCTTGAACAGCTCAACGCAGTTCGGGAGAATGCCGGTCGTGTGCCGGCTTTTGGCGAGATCGGATCAGTCAATAGTCGGAAGTTGAGCGGTATATTTTTGAGTCCCGTAACTACACAGTCAGCAATGAGTTAGTGAAAACGACAGTCATCTGGTGTTAAAACCTAATTCGCGCAAATCTCAAACAGTGTTCAACGCTGATATACTGATGTGTCCTAGTAGATCAGTTACGACAGTAGACCTTGACAGCTGCAACCTAGTAAGTAGTAGTTTTTGCGTTAGTTTGCTCCAACAATGCACCTTCTTCTGACGCGGCGCGACCTGAAGCCGCGATCGAGAGGGTTCAGCTTTTTGTCTAAGTAATGCTGTCTAGCGCTACTAGGGTAGTATGGACGGCTGGACAACAAGAGGTGGTTGACTCTGAATCACTGCACCTGGCCCATCATCAGATTTCTGGGCGAGTCATTTCTTACTTGCAGTCGATCCATGCTCCGTTCTCTAGTAGTTCTCTGTGGTTCGCAGGTCCCCTTTTAAAAACCAGCGAGGTTTCCTCTGGGCAAGAGGTAACAGCTGGTTGTTGCTCTTTCCACCATTGATGGTGGCGCAGCGATCAATGGCTCTTTGTCCCATCCATTATTTATTGCTGGCGGATATTTGTTGTGTTGTTGCTCATTGCGACTGTTGTATCACCCTTCGCGATCACTTCGTTCTGTTCGGGTGAGCTTTTCGAGGCTCACATACAGTTACGGCCTTCATTGAAGAAACCCCCTTTCGTTTTTCAAGAATCCATTACCGAAGAGAAATAGCTACAGTTCTACACAATATAGCCAAATGGCCTCTTTACCTCAGTTGTTCCACTCGCTGGCTGGCTGGCTGGCTGGCGCTGTAATTGTCATTGTGTAGGACCGCAGCCAATTCAAGCGAACTATTGCGCGCTACGAGTATCAAAACAAGTCAAAGTACGTTGGACACTCGGTTGGGCTATAATCCGGGAACAGCGTCTCTGCGACCCTCGCAAAAGCAAAACCTTTGCGCGCTGTTTCCCTTTTATGTACTAAAACTTCAGACTGATTGACATTTTTAATGCGACGACATGCATGATGCGTGCGCCACGACCAACCGGCACATCTCAGCCGAAGAATGAACCGTTTTGGGAACGACTGCAGTAGACTATCTGCTTTATGATAGACGCTTCTTTTCTGAACTACGTTGTTCCGCTCACAGTGACGACAGTCGCGGAATAGCCTTTTCGCCGCTATTCTAACTGGGTGAGGCAAACTCTGGATAGCCCTAATTTAATTGGCGTGTGACGGATAGCAAACGAGCAAAAAAAAATTTGTGTTCTCGCCTGTCCAGCAGGTACAGCTATTATTATTAATGCTATTATGCACAATGAAAGCTTTGGTTTGGGTAGTTCTACCTTATTTGGCAGATGATAACTCGAGTCGTGGGGGCGTTCGTAAGCATGTTGCCACAAAACTGCTCCGGCAACTACTCATTGGGAAACTGTTAGTGGCCACGATGGAGCTTGAGGTCGGAGCGACGACGGATCTACACCCATTCCTTTCCATTCAATCCTACTATGAAGTTTCTCGTTGCTCTGCATTTTACTGTCATTTGTATTAATGCACTGTAAACTCGAGTAAGAAGATGAGCCTAATCAGGCCAGCGGTTTAAGCTAGCCCGAAAGCACCGAACTGAAAGGAAGACTGAAAGAAAGAGGGAGCTCGGGCCTGAATAATAATCGTGCAAGTAGAAGAAAAAGTTCTTGAGAGATGGCAAGATACGTGTCGTCCTACTGGAAGCAGCCGCCGCTACCATCCGGTATCTGAAGCAACGTGATTCACTGAAGCATTGAAGCGTCGAACGTGGAACTCGGAAGATGTTGCTAATAGAATGAGAAAAGAATACTTAAACGTATTTTGGCGTCCGCTGTTTGGTAACTGACAATTCATTGCCACAAGCTATTGGAGTTAGTGTTACCCTCTTATATAACAGGCATTAGAGGTACACGAGGAACAAGCCGTCGAACGTTGGTTCAAGCAACTCTGCAGAGCAGACGATGCGATTCAACTCGAATCGATATGGAAACAATTTTGTTGGACCAACAGTAGAAGCCAACACCTCTTGACTTCGCATAGCAAAAAGATATGCGAGTCCTAGCAACCGGTTTTAGAGTAATGGCAGTTCGTTGACTGGTAGCTTTCCCAAGAAGGCTTAGCTCGACGGCATGGACCGAACTAAGAAAAAGCTACAGAAGATGGAGCTGTCAACAGCTTTGTGCCTTCTACCATAGCAGTTCATGTCACTACGAAACCGACCGATCGACTGAGCCGCCAAGTTAACTGCAAACAAACTTGGCAATCATGGGCATAAATGAAAATTAGGGCCAGGCACACCCTACCGGGAGTGCAATCAGTGAAGCCGCTGAAAGCCCTGACGGCAGCAACCCTAAAAGAAAAATGGATATTCGTATAAAAAACGCACAGAGCAAAAGGACAATGCTCATTTTTTGTACACGAGCTTTTACTTGTTCACGGTTAGGCGATCAATATACACTCGGTGCAAGTAGCTTCAAAAATTTGGACCTTTAGCTCTTTTATTGGAGTTACCATATGAGGCTTACCATACATACCATGAGTTACCATACGAGAAATAACCGCTGTTCGATCTAATGTCGATGTGATGCTAATCAATGATCGCATTAAGTAGCTGCTATTAAGTATATTACCGTGCTTGATTTTCCTGTACTTAAAAAAATATCAATATTATGTAATATCTAATATCAAAAACGAAGATAAAAGATCGATAGGGAATGTAACCTGACCCTGAAATTGGATATCTTTTTAATTACCCGCCTCTAGCGGTTGAAATTTAGTTGGAACCAGCAAGGAACTGACCAGCTGTCGGGCCGGAAGCACAAGAACGTATCGCCACAATGAACGGGGTTTCCACGAGGGCAGAGCTTGGAGCTTAAATTAAAAAAAAATTAGCGATTCACACATAATTGTCACCAAAATACTGAACATGCGGAAATCGAATCATGAATGGGCCCATCGCAGGTTGACTCCAGGCCAGTTGGAAGTGCGTATGGTTCCTTCTTGTACGTACAATTCGCGGAAGTGTAATCAACAAAGAATACGGTCGCCATAAAAGAGGCGTGGTTCAATCTCTACCACCACGCAAAAGAACGGCGTAGCTGCAGAGAGAAATCAAGTTCTATGACAGTATTAAGTGAGTCAGATGTGAACTGATAATAGTGCATGCGATGAACGTCAGGGTCATGCAGTTCGCTATCTCGAGATTTGTGGACCGTCGTGCACGGTAGTCAAAAGCACGCAGTCTAGTTACTTGGCGGCAAAACCACATCCTATCACCATGCCTTAATCCCTTCCGAAATTGAACAAAGTAATATTCCAAGTTGGCTTTAAGTTGTTTATTCCGCAGACCTAAATCCGTGTGATTATGGGGCGTTTGATGCCCTAAAAACAGCATCTGGTAGGCAAGTATACCACACTATTGATTTATTTCGAGAAACTTTAAAAAAAGAAATTACATATGGGAATGCGAAGGGTAGGTATATGGCTGGCCTGAATGCTGGGCGACAAATGCGTCAAAAATGAAAGAAAGTACCTTTGATACGTATTAAAAAATCATCATTCTAGCTAGTCATTCTAATTAGTTATTCGATTTCTAAGTACACCGTCTTCGCTTGGTACGTAATCGTCGACGTCATTGGAAGGTCTCCGCAAAATCATGGCTGCTACCAAAAGAGATGATCAAAAGAATCAACGAATTCCCTTCAGTGTACGGTACGACTAATTAACATCTGTGTCCACTCAAATCAAATGAAAAATGAAAACAACTGCAACTGGTGCTACAAGCTGGTTTTCGCCGATATCGTTAACTGGCATCATTTTGAAATAATGGAACATTCTTTTAAGCCTGGAACGTATGTAGCTGTTCAGGCACTAGATTATGCACAATGTTTTCGAAATTACTTGTTGCGTAGTTCGTGGCTACCACTACTCGTAAATCGATACATGAACAGGGACCTTTTTCATCCTACAACATTGCAGCATTTTACACGAATTATAGCGCAAACTTGATTTACTACCTATTTGCTGTCACCTCCTGTGAACTTTTACCACCTGTCAGCTTCTTACTTTAACAGAAATTTTAACGTCTAATATTGCAGAATTCATCCAACTGCGCTTTAACGCCCTCTTATGAAGTTCATTCTCCGCTGATCGAAAAATATGATAATCTGTCGGCACAAGGTTTACAGAATATAACCAATGTAAAAAATATCCTATTCACGTTCTTGCAGGGCGACTTATCAATGTGGCCTGGCATCGTTTTAGCAAAAGCCGAGTCTGCCTTATTTTTGGGATTTTTTCTGTTGCATATCTTTGTTCTCTTAAGGTGCCTTGCGTATCGTACTTATAGCCAAACGTATCGATACTGAGACACGCTTTTTCGATACAAAGTTGACAATCGTCATGAGCAACTTTTTAAGCTAATTTAGCTTATGTTTCGATTATCACTCGTCTGCTTGCTGTCCAATATCGTCTTCTTAATGACGTTATCACTGCCTGGGCGAACTAATCTGTTGCACGCCGCTGATACGCAGCTTACAAACAATTTGCCTTTGTAAACGAACCGATCGACCGGCGATCACATTGGCTAGCGTTTCTAATCTGATACTAGATCTAATCGCAGCATTAATATTAAATACTTGTCACGACTGAGGAGTTCAGTCAAATACAGGGTTATTGTTTAAGGCAAAGTAGGTTGACGTTGAGTAATGGCCTGCATGTATATTGCATTCGAGACATTCAGTGTTTGCCAAAACTATGATAGACAACATGCGAGTGATCCTGTATACCGATATTCGACCACACTTAATTGGGTATCAGTATCGTCCTACGTAACACGGTAGCTAAGATGATTTTGTTCGATAGTCCCAAGAGCCTCCTCTGGTTGAAATCGAAGCAGTAGCCGACTAACCTGGAGATCCTTGAGTGTAGCGTCAGGCCCGCTACCATCAACATTTCGCTTTTACGGTATTCACCGTCGCCCTTCCATATTTTCTATAAAAGCTGTACAAAAAAAGGAACGCATTTTACTTTTCTAGACCTTGCTACAGCGAAATGAGTGTTCCTATTAGCGAGTGAACAGGGCGGAGGTGACGCCATACGTGGCAAAGTTGCGGATTATCTCTTCTTTCTACACTTCCCGTTGTTGTTCGGTAGTAACATGCACAAATTATTATAGTAGCCTATTGTCTAGCCGCGCTAATTACCATTGTGCCATTTTTAGATGAACCCTTTGCGTTTCAACCAAGCAGAGCTGTCGCACCGCAACTTCCAATTCCGAGCTTTGCTATACACCCTGTGTCTGGAGTCAACGGACTGGATTATGTGTATATGTGAGAAAAGTTTCGGTACTTAGTAACACAATTGACTATTAAAATAAGCTCGTGTTGCTGATGGCTAATGAGACTCGGACAACTGGCAAATATTTAGTTCCGATACTCATATCCTCACAGTAAAATTCTGACAAGTGTGGTTCGTGTGTTTAATTTGTAAGGACGGCAGAATGTCTCGATACGTAGTAAAAAACGGCCGATTCGCCATGACTGAAGATCCGCGATTCGAAAATCCGTACTACAAAATGTAAGACAATATGTTTAACTAACCCTTACCTGTGTAGGCTGGGGGCATGACAGGTTCAGGTAGTCGGTGGTTCGAGTAAGCCGACGCACAGTACGTTTGTTGTCTAGCTTAAAATACAGGTTTGATCGAACACATAATCGTTAGGCGATTTTTATGGGTTCCATAGTCAACTTATCTCATTCCTCTTCGTCTAAGTCATCAAAGCTCATGTTTGTCAAAGGTCACGGAGTCGGAGCTTTGATAAGAGCAAAAACACTGTTCTGTGCACTGCAAAGAGCTCACCAGATGTTTTTTAGCTTAAATGTTCTACGGCCGATTTGTAAGCTATTAGATACCACTTTGAACGTGTTTTACAGGATCTATTTGAGTTTTTCTCCCATAACTATGAAGTAGTATCATAACAGCGGGACGTTGCGGATTAGAAACGAACGCGATCTGGCCAGCAATTTACTATACGTGCGTGACGGGTTTTTGTAACTACCAAGAGTTAATAATACATTAAAAAAATATGTATTTATATAGGGTGCTCATCTAAATTGAATTTTTTATACATTTTTTTTTGTTACTATATGTTCCTAATACTGTATCTAAGCAGAAACAGATACTGCAACTAATTTTTTCGCATATGTTAGAATTGTCATTTGTGACAGTCATGTTTAGTTGACATGGCCACAATTCATCGCAATGGCAGCTTTCATTCAAGAACTAAGCCACTAATCGGTCATTTCCAAAATGTTTCTTCTTATATCAGCAAAAAAGAATTTGAGAATTCTTTTTTGTAACCGTATGTTAAGCGGTTTCCCTAGATATTTGAGTTAAAGTGGCACTTACATACGTTGTATGAAAAGAAAAGAAGACCCAAAAGTAAATTTTGGGCTGATAGCACGCCGTAAATTTCAGGGGTGCAAGAGAAGCAAGGGTTCAAAGCAGTCAGCAAATTCAAATGGTGTAAAAAAGAGGCAGCTTTTTAAATAACACGACCTCCTAAATTATCATGAAATCTTGAGCTGCTTTAATCTAAGCCATAGGGCTTAGATTAAAGCAGCTCAAGAAAAATCTTGTGCTTTCCGTCATAAAAGTTTTCCTCGGATTTTTCAGCAACAAGAAAATATGAATGATATAGACCATTTATTTTTGGCTAAAGATAAGGTATTATTGTTTCAGTGCTCATCCAGGGCAGAAAGGTTAGACAGTAATTGATTTTAGCTCAAATTCCGAAAGTGACACACTGGTACCCGCCGTAACGAGTTTGTTGTTTGTTCTAAAAAGGACTGGCTTTTCTCTTATACTAGAGGTAACGCACGAACTAACGCTCGTCACGACAAACATCCCGCCAGAATTTTCCCTAATTCAAATCCGTCTCCCGGTATATAATAAGCTTGAAGGGTTGTGACGGGCCCTGCAGTCAGTAATCATAACTTTAAAATTTTGTTTTTTGAGGTGAGATAACAAAATATTGTTGTATGAATGCGTTCTTTTTTGTTACCGCGAATTGTTCAGTTGATAAGCATTTCAACTGAAGCTTGTGTCTACGATAAAATTCTCTTTAATATACGAAGTGTAAGGAGCCGAATGACTAAATTGGTCCGATGTCAGCTTCTTTTAGATCAACATCTTGTACAAACAGGACCGTAGCGATAGTATTTCTGCCTAAAAAAAAAGAAGTTCTACAACGAAAAGTATTATTCAGTAAGGTCTATCATCGAACTCGCGGCGCCCAAATGGTGCTGAAGGGAGTACGAATTAGTTCTATAATCACCTGTGGACAAAATTGGATTCAGGCATACAACTTTTATAACTCTAGTAGTATTGCCGTAACGTCCGTAATCATAATAAAAACGCGGAATAAGTGAAGATAAATGCTTGTTTACCGTTCTGCAAAGCTAACCTTAAACAGAAAGGGACTAAAAAAAAAGCGAGCACCAGAAGAACTTGACCTTAAAACGAGTTACCGTGCAGCCCCTCATTACAGCATGTTCACGGGTAGAGTCATCATTCAGAGTAGCGGCAACCTGTACAATACACGCTTACAACAAAAACGCAAACAAATAATGGGAGAACATACAGACAGACAGGATAACAATCATACTGTGATTCATATACCCATGTAATGAAACTTGTCTGCGTCTGCCTCTGCCTCACACATCGCCGATCTACTCGAAGCTACCTTACGTTCTTTGTTTTCGTTGCCTCGGTCCATAGTTTCACAGCGGCAATATCGAAGCAAGTAAAACCCGAAACGTTCACTTTATTCATCCATAGCCTCACAATGCCAAGTAGCTACCAACGCTAGCTAAGCAATGAGGGCGCAGTTTGCTATCGATCTCCTGTACAGCATCCATACAGCCTCATATCAAATATATATACATATATATATATATATGCTGTCAAACGTACCATTTTAGGGCCAATAGTAATTGGAACCTAATCATTGACTGCATTCGGTTGCTGCCTTTTGTTCACTACCGATTATTTGCCACCAGAGCAACTGTTTTGGTATCGCGTAGCCACAATAGCTGCTAAGGCGATTGGAGTTGTGGCGCTAGCGTACATATTGCGTAACGCTCATAGACGCTACTCAAAGCCCGGCTAGATTATAAGAGGGTATAATGACGTTTAGGGACACAGAGTAGGGTGATAATAACTGTTTTCGTAAATAGTAGTTTAACTGCCCTAGGGTCCATTGAGACTTTTGCCTTATGTCTAATTTACGTCGTGTGTGTATGTGTGGAGTCGACATAACAATTCTGTAGTAATCGGACTAGATTTGGGTGATGTACGGGCAACATGCTGGCCGGATCACCAACTGCAGCCGTGTAGACTGTGAGGAAACAGTAAAAAGGCGAGGGCAATTGGTAAGACACGGCGACAGGAGCACATATAGGATAGCCAGAAAGTTATACAGAGAACGAGACCTTTAAGCATCCGACCTTACCATTGGGCTACGATGGAAGGACAAGCTTGGTTTTCTGCTGCTGAGTAGGGCAAAGCTTTAAAGTTCGTTCCAACTTTTTCTAAATGCTAACATTTGTGCCTACAGAATGCATCTATGATTCCGAAGTCCATCCGATTTTATCTATTTGGAACGGTTTACTTATGCGTATGTATTTTACGTGGACGCGGAAACGGAAGGGAAGTTGGCGACAGAGACAAACAAAATCTGACAGACATTGTTAAATGTGTGGAATAGAATACCTAGAGTGAAGAATATCGTACTGACAAGTGATACATACGTCATGGTAACTTGCATGCGGACTGAATTTCGCCTGTTAATGCGTTAGACTGCAGATGGGTGCTAATGCAGTGGTGTACGCGAATTTTTTAGGGCCATATCATGTACAGTCTTTATCGCCAAAATATAAATGGAGCGGCGGAGGAAAAGCAGGTACTACATTCGCGTGCTTATAATAGTTATTGCTATTCTAACATTGCGCATTAGCACAGTGATGTAGCTCGTCGTGAGCTGCTGTAAATAACACTTGCCACGCTATTTTCTGCTATGTATTTATTTTCATTTTGTTAGGTAGCTTCAGTTAGCTCCTATATGAACAAGCCTTCGATATCGTCTTTTAGGTACAGCATCAACAACTTGCTTCCATGAGCAGTTTAATTGGGGTAGGTCTTGCTCAACTTATCTGGGGTTTCTCCAGCAGACTTATTAAGGTCAAAAATTAATTCACATAATAGTTGATCAGAATATTTTGGTGTGTATATGGTTGCCAGACAGCCAAAACTGCCGCTCCCGCAATCTCCGGCTTATATTAAAGCTACTGCTACACCGATAGCGATCGTCTGTAGGGTGTCACAGTTTTTATCTAACGAACGCATTGTGCATTCTCATTATATGTAACCAGTATATGTAATTTTCTGAATGCTTTACAAGAGAAGTAAATTATCATTGTTATTATTATTATTAGGGGAAATCGGTTAACTCGGAAATTTTATGCTGCTTCGATTTATATGTGTCCTTAGGACACATACAGATAAATTAGTTTCCTTTCTAAAAGGTTACTTTGCTGCGAGAAAATAATTAAAAAGCATAATTTATTTACTTTCGGTATTTTTAACAATATATTCACCGCATTTAAACGAAAAAGACTAATAATGACAATTCGTAGCGTGTCTACGCTTTGTCGAAGAGCTTTGGGCAGAAAACAACGAAATCTAATGCAATGGTGGTTACAATTTATTGATTCGGTTTACGCGGAAAGTTTAAAATGTAAAATGTAAACCAACCACATAGTGCATGGTAATTTAGATGCAAAATACAGCAGTTTGCATCGAAATAAGGTTTAGTATCAGGGATAGATCTTTGCCCCAAGGCTTCTTAAGAGCGAAAAGGTTGCACTGATGATTACCAGTTACATGCTGACTACCGGTCCACCAAAAAAAAATTGTGTAGATATGGCATCTGCATGGCTACACTTATATAATACGTGCATATTATATTATATAAGGTTTAAAACATACTTATTATATAGGTATGTTTTAAGTCAACCAAAAAAAAAAATTAAAGCTTTATCTCTTGTTAATTTTTGTAAATGTAAACTATTCTAGCCACGCCTTTTACACCAGGCACAAAATGACAGAGTACCAACTTAAACGAATGAAGGCGCTACTCGCCGAACATGGCCAGGAACATTTGCTCCAGTTCTGGGATCATCTTGACGAAAAGCAACAGGGTGAACTTATCGGTAAGACATTTAACGTTGTGAGTGCTTCTTTTTTTCCAACAGTATCTTTAAACAATAATAATAATAATATAATAGTTTTCTCGCTTTCTGTAATTGTTGTTTTTTGCTCGTTGCCATTAATTTAATTAGCTGACATCGACTATGTGGACGTCGCGCGTTGCGCGGCAGCGTTCTCAAACGTAATGCTTCCAAATAAGAACGCCGACGATCTGGATTCCCTGCTTGAGCCTGTTGCGACGGATCAGTTTGGTTCCGTAGCTCGGTCCAGCCCAGAGCAGCTTGCGGCTTACCGCCAGGCCGGTCTTGAGGCCATTTCAAGAGGGGAGGTATATTGAAATTAGTTAGTGACGTTTAATACTAAAATACGTAAATTAAGCGAAATGTAGAATTGGGTATACCGAAAAAAAAAAAGGATAATTCTGGCTGGAAATTACTGTAGCCGTAACTGCAGTACTGTACGAGAGCAGTAAAACTAGAGCAGAGGAATAGTTATGTATACGCAGAGTAGCTTCTAATTGTGGAAAACGTCCCTTATGGGTTATTTATCTTTTTTTTATAATTATGAATGCATTAATTACCTACTCCTGACATCAGACAAAAACCAGTTCTTTTTGGAACAAGAAAAGCAAAGCTCGTCACAGGAATCAATGTACTGTGTCCAGAACTTGAAATTAGCTATTATCAATTCTTTTCACATTGGACGAACCCCACTGAGATTTTTGTTCGCCCACAATCAACGATCTGGGTTGTTATCGGATCCTAAAAAATCCGAAAAAGGCTCTCGGGAAGAATGTTCGATGGGGAGATCCTTAGCAAGAGTCAGATTTAGTGTGCTTAATACGTTTAAATATTTGATGCGAAAATTGGCAGCTTTTTTAGAAAAGCGAATATCAGTTGCCAGTTGGGTTGTACAGATAAACTCCAACGGTAAGCCTTTTCGCGTCTTTTTCCACCTTCAGAACTTTTCGGTTATTTTGAGCCCTTACATTTCTCGGACTCTGGTATGTACCCACCCTAAAATTTATTTTTCATATATAGTGTGTATGAGCGACAATTGAATTTAGTCCTATCAATATCGCCTGACGTACGGTCATTATTTAAGTTTTTTGTGGATTAAGTTGCTCTGTACACTCTTTACCTGTGCTTTGTTATTGACACGATATACCACATGTAACCTTTTATTTGTCGATATTTCATTAAGGAGTTATAATGTCGTTATTATAATATCATCGCCATCATCCGCAGTTCGTTTCATCTACTTTTCTTCAGGTAGCTGCGCTCCTTTTAGCTGGAGGCCAAGGTACCCGCCTGGGCGTACCTTATCCGAAAGGGATGTACGATGTTGGCCTACCCTCAGGCAAGACCCTTTACCAACTGCAGGTGAGAGCAGCGATCACCATCAAGCATAATTTGACTATCTTTTATTAGTAGTCTCAATGTGGCATAGACATCCTCCCTTTGAAGAAATCAGGCTCATTTAAATTGGAGAGATTAAATTCAGTGTCCCCACGGTGGTGCAGATAAATCTAAGAATATGTTAGATGATTTAGATTCGAAGCCAAGCTAAAATGGATGTTGTTTTGGCATTGCAATTTATTTCCTTCAGGGCGAACGGTTGAAAAGGCTTGAACACTTAGTCGAGAAACAGACGGGGCGTGCTGGTTGCAGTATTCCGTGGTATATCATGACCAGTGAGCACACTAGAAACCCCACCCTTGAGTTTTTCGCCAACCATGATTTTTTCGGATTAAATCAAGACAATTTCATAGTGTTTGAACAGAACATGATGCCGAGCTTTACATTTGACGGCAAGATCATCTTGGAAAAGGTAAGTAATAGAAAAACAGAATGACTTCTTAGCTTGAAAGATCTTGAAGTTGTACAGGAGGCTTTGTGTAAGTGAGAGCGCCTTCCAATTCAAATCAATAACAGCCATTAACCTACTTAAACATGTGAAATTTATAGCTAAAAAGGCTAAGTTTCACTATAATCCTATATAATCTATACAGAAACTTCCGTAATTGAAAACATGACTGCGCTCTAGTTCCAGCATGGCTTGTTGTGGTCCGTTTCGTATATACTGTTAATTAAGCTTGTTAATTAACACTTGCCTATTAATCTTAGGAATGCGCTACGTTTATATGTGGTCTCTTATTAATCTTTTCTTACGTCAGGGCCTGTTGTAGTTTTATTCATTTTTATTTAGATACGACCATGTCAGCACTCGATTTCAAAATACTCGATTCTTATTGTATTAACGTCTCTATGAAGTCTTAAAGCCTTCATATTGTATGCAATACTAAAATATATAATGTTACTATGTTGCTTTCCTAAGACTTGTCATTTTCTATGTTATTCATGTTATTAACGAAGACTTACCGACTGGCGTTGAGTCCTGACGGCAATGGTGGTCTGTACAATGTTCTTTACAAACGCGGAATCCTCGAGGATATGGTACGCCGAGGCATTAAGTACATTCATGCCTACTGCGTTGACAATATCCTTGTGAAAATTGCCGATCCGACGTTTATCGGGTTCTGTATCAGCAAAGATGCCGACTGCGCCGCGAAGGTGAGCAAAAAATCACACACGGTGCTATATGGAAATTATAATTTCGCCTCCCAGAATCGCTGAAATGATAAATACTATGTAAACGACATGAGAAGCTGATGAAAAGTATCATGAAGTTGGTAATAATAATTAGTGTAGATAGTCGAAGTGATGATAAGTAATTAAAACGAACCAAGCCACTGAAAACGAAAATATATATATGACATTTACGTTCTACGATCCCTATATCATACCGATTCTCTATATGTGCAGGTCGTTGAAAAGGCTTCTCCAACAGAAGCTGTAGGTGTCGTGTGTAAAGTCCGAGGTCGGTATCAGGTTGTTGAGTACTCAGAGATCTCAGCTGAGACCGCACAAAAGCGCAATCTCGATGGGCGATTGACTTTCAACGCAGGAAATATCTGCAACCACTTCTTCACTCTCGATTTTCTCAATAAGGTTTCCGGGTGAGCGAAATTGCACGTCCGAGTTGTTACGCAGTTCATATAGTACCTGGCTATTGACTGCCGCAGATGATGTTAGATTGGCAGTTTTATTTAATCTTGAATTACGTTCATGTCTCGATGCTCCGTTCGATTTAAAACGGCTCACTCCACACGAATCAAAATTCCAATGGCCGCGTGTCCCGCATACGCCAATATTTTTGTATATTTGTGCTCTTTCCATCCAGACATCTTTAACCTTGACAAAGACAATCACTTGAATCCTATGCAGAAGGGTGAAGATCATCATTAGTAGTGCTGATTATGCTTATCAATGAATGCCTGTTGTCATTATAGAGCCCCCATGATTTTCGATTATGCGCATTCGTGATTTATCTATCTGCACTAGCAAGGAATTAATTGTTCAAACCCCAACGACATGCTACTCTACACACGTCTACACCTTTGTGAACGCTAACTGCCTTTTTTTCTTAAACTTTTCTTACCCATGCGACTAATCGTTTATTACAGTCACCTCAATCAAACGCCCCATACGAACCCATGTTTTTCGTTAATATGATAGTCTGTCCGCCCTTTTCTGTCGTTGCTCTTGCGATCAGTGATCTTTTCACGGTAAAAAGACACTTCTGCATCATTCCCGCCACCCTAATGGCAAACCCATTTTCCTGCATGTTACCTGCTGTTTTCTCTGTTGCACACACGTCTTGGCCTTTCGGATGACCTACGTCCTCGTGATCGATCACATGAACGTTGACTTCGCTCTTGGTTTGTTGCTTCAACCCGAACCTGTCTCCGGCAGTATGGCAGCCTGCATGAGGAAAATTGATATCAACGGCAACGAAGAAGATACCAGGTAGAATTGATAAGCATGCAAGTGATCACCATGCGTCATCCTTTGCGCGCTAACTAAATTTTTAGTCGAATAATTGTTAGGGAAATGTAAATAACGATATGACGTTTTTGTTTGGGCAGAACAGGTAATCTACATATACAATCAGCCTGCTCTCTTTCTGAGTCGGTCTGCGCATTGAACCTAAGCCTGCATTGGCTTATTGCTTTATTTAACGGTGTTTCAGTTAATAAGAAAAAGAAAAATTCGTTTTTCAAGCTATATAAATTGCGTTGGATGTTCCGCCTCTGTTCCGCCTCTGCACGTACAGTTCTCGTAGTACAACTCGATAAAATAGTCTTCTGCTGCTTAACGATCTAGCCAGGTCGTTTTTTGCAAAACCCTCTTTAGTTTAGTAATTTTGATTTCGAAGTCCTACTATTTATTATTATTTACTGACACTCAGCTTGATTTTAACAGCAAGGCCGCCCTGAAATACCATGTCGCCAAAAAGAAGATTCCTTTCATTGATGCGATGGGCGTATCCAGGCAACCTGAAAAACCAAACGGCGTCAAATTGGAAATGTTCGTCTTTGATGTCTTCGAATACGCAAAGTACGTAACAGAATGAAAAGGAATCATTTAAACAGATCCTACAGCTTACAAATAATTTATTGCCAACTTGTTTGATTTTCCACGCAGTTCGTTTGCGGTATGGGAAGTATTACGGGAGGATGAGTTTTCGCCGCTGAAGAACGCCGATGGGGCTGAGAAGGATACACCAACAACTTGCAGATACCACCTTTTTGACTTGCACCATAGGTACGTAGCAATAACTTATTAATAATTTATTGCTTCAAAAAAATTTATTCAGTGTGTTCCTTTATTGTACAGACATGCGTCTATAATAATACATAGTATTATTAATTTAATAGGCGCGGGAGATGACTCTTTGTTTGAAAATGCATTTATGCGTGTGTGAGCTGTATGATGTGTCCTATGATGTAAAAGAGTGACGCATTAGCTCGTGTTGTTCTAAAACAACGGTCAGAAACAACGGTTAATTTTCGGATCTAGTTTCTTGTCCAATTAAACGAATTGTGGTATACGTATAATTGTGTCTATTGAAGATACGTGCTAAATAGCGGCGGAAACTTTATCGATGAGAATGGAACTCCGCTCGCCCTGATTCCAGCGTAAGTGAACACTAATCTGTTATGTTTATTCGCATGCACTGTCTGCTTCTATTGGATTCACTTAGTTGAGAATTAACAATTTTTCTAGATTTATCAATTCAATCATGATCTATTCAAACTGAAATTCTGCCATTTTAATTGCGTAATTAACCTTCATGCAGTGTATCGTATCCATACCTAATCTTTTAACGGGACAATACTTATTTCGGTAGTTTGTTTCACTATCAGAAACACCTGCCACAAAGGTTGTTATGGTACAGTCATATTTGTCAACTTGGGGTTAAGTTAAAAGCCGTTTAAAAACTCTACTTTTGCATATCGCTTCGTGCGTTTTGTGTTTTGTTACATTTCTCGTTTCAGTCAAATTACAAATGGCACTATCAAGAGGTACGTACTGGTTTTTCCACGAAAAAGCAGCCTTATTGGCCATTTTTTGGTTCTATACAAAAATTCGTACGAACGTAATGTAAATTATGCGTATCGTATCGCCGAAAACATCCCAAATCTTTTTGGGGTTTTTTTCTTTGGTGAGGTTTTTGTTCGAATTTCTGCATTCACTTGGGTGTTCTAGTGTGCTTCATTGTTTTGCGGTCCTTCACTTTATAATAATAAATGCTGAGCATTGTATAAGTATATACATGTATGAATGCTTTTTTTAATACATTCGTCGGCCGTGTTGGGCAAGCCTATTCAGTTTCGTTTAGTCGGTTTGCCAGCGGTAGCCGATTAATTATACTCTAATCGCGGACAAACCGTTTCAGAGAGAGGGATACTCATGAGCCGATTATCTGCGAAATCTCCCCGCTGCTATCATACGACGGCGAGGTGGGTATATCGTACCGCGAGCGTTCGCCCTTATACCATCTGTTTCGCTAAGGGGTATTAGCAAATACAAAGCCGCTTGCATTCCTTCGGTTTCCCAGATTTTTATTGTTCCGCTAATTAAACCCATGCAGACAAATCGTGATCGTATTCGTGATCGTAAAAAAATAGTCTATTTAATCTTTTTTTTTTCGGTGTGCAATAAGCATCCCTTATTCTTACTGGTTCTGACTGGCTCATTTCAGGATCTCGAGGAAATAGTAAAAGGACAGAAGTTCCGAGCACCACTGTATCTTAGTGAAAACTTCAAGAATGGGACGCACTAGTAAGAATAACTTCACTAACAGTTCGAAGCTCTATGACAAAGTTAACGCACCAATTTACCGAATCTAAGAAAAGCTAATATTAATCACTATATGCGACAGTATCAGAAAAAAAACCAGGGTCGTACCACACTGTTTAAACCGAAATGTTTTTAAATCTAATTAAGGTATATATATATATGCCAGTAAACATGTGTAAATGATGTAATCGCTTCTTTTTTTACCAATAATCTTTTTATGATGTGACAATATATCGAAATAAAAATAGTTCTTTGCAACAATCGACACACTTGTCATTTTTAGATAGTATACTTAGCTTGTGAAATGTGTGCTACGTGTAATATTTTAAATATGAATTGTAATATGAATATGTTGAAGTCAGGTTCTGTTTATCACTGCAAGGTGGAATAACTACGGCGGACGAGGTTTTCGCTGTAAACTTCAGGTCAAAACTAACTACCATTTTACTATCTTGGGTACTGTGTCCCACCACATGCATAAACGCACCCTATATGATGAGGTCATTATGCGATATAGGATTGTATTGACGTGCTAATTCACGTTATTATCGATCATGACTGATTATACTGAATAAAGGTGACACACAACACACAATAATCAGTTTCAGTCTGAAGTACCTTAGCTTTCGGCTCTGGGATATTTTTAACTTCACTACCTGATTGTAAGTGGTTCCATAAGGTTTCGACAAGCTATTTTCACGGTGTTAGCCTTAAAACGATCGCATATTCCTGTGTATCTATATGCTGTAATTCATTTGATGATTTTGGTGAGGTGCTCCATTCAAGCTTCAAGACAGCTTACGTTATTTACGTGGATAATAATGTAGAAAAATAAAGTTCTTTCAGAGTATACGTATTAGCTAAAGACAGACACTGGGCGTATTTGTCATTTTAAAGACAGACCTTCATAAGCGACAGCCTTTTAGTAGCATTCGCAAAAATCAAAATAATAAATATTAAACAAGATAAAACAAAAAATTACTTTTCTCCACAAAATTTGTCTCAGTATTTTAGTACCATTGTTATTATTTTTAATGCTCTGTGTCTAATTGTTCATAATGCAACAATCTCTCAGTTCTTACGTTCATCGCAAAAGGTATATATTGATTTTTTGAAAAAGTAGTGGCAATTTTTAATTTAAAACTGAAGTAGCTATTTTTGTAAAATAGAGCAATATTACTAAGCTAAATGTGAGCCATTTTAACCGATGACCTGCCGTTTTTCTGTTTACATCGTAACTACCATCACTGTAGCACTTGTAGTAAGTTTCCAGTAATAATTGTTCTATAAGTATAAGTAACACGTCTACCTTTATAGTAATAAAATTCTAATTCATAGTCATTTCATTGCAAAAATTCTACATCTTTAAGGTGCTGTATTTTGAGTCTGAAAAAAAGTAAATATTTTACTACTATCAAAACTCAGGTTTCAAATTATACTGACGCTAACCCCAGATTACCTAAGAAATGTGACTATTTATATGTCGCCCAATATATAAAACAGGAGATTTATGAACCAAATCGTTTTTTCTAGCAAAGGCTCCGGATGTCTACAATGATCGGGTTAAGCAAATTTTCGCCCATATAGCCCCACCCTCCCCCATATATATATACACAAAAGAATTCACGTAAAATGTATAACCTTTGTCTCATGACAAAATTTCAAAGCTAGTACGGTGCTAGCCAATACATAGATTCTGATAACAGCAAGCAAACTATCACAAACATTAACAAACATTTAATTTGATGTCGTAATTGGAAATCTTCCAGTGTCCAGTGTAAATCTTCCAGCTATGCGGAATGGGCATGGCCTTCCATAGGATCTCTCTATCCAACCTATCCGTTTGAAAGGTTCTCATCAGGATGTGCTCTTACGATATTTATCACAATGATACTATGCGGGTGTTCCGCCCTGTTGAAAATAAAATTTGCCATCCTTATTAGAGTCCTTTGAAATGCATGCTAGAACAAATTTTCGCAGCAAATGCAAATAATTGCTATAAGTCACTAAACTGCGTTACACTACCGGTAAACTGGTGGTGTTCCGGGTTAACAGGTGGGTCTACAGTTGCCCAGTAAGTGCCATAATGTCGATTAATTGTGCCATTGAATTTAAATTATATTCATTACTCCAAACAATTATACCCAAACACTTTTTGCTCACATTTTTCCAAGTATCATTCGCAAAGCTGTTCTTTTCGATCCAAAGCATCTTCATAAGTACGTACCGTTGTTGAGAATCTCATCATCTTTCCATTGACAACATGTTAAAATGTAATGGACATTTGGTTTCCTAATGCCGATTGCGAAACTGGATTTTATTAACGATTTTAAAATATCTTACTTCAACTTCCCAGCTTCCTACTTTGGCTGATAGAGTTCGTTGATGTTCTCGGCCTTCCGGAACGTTATTTATAAACGTCCTGAACAGTTCCTTATGAACGATGATAATCGAATATTTTGAACTACTGGAAATAAAAAATTGCATCAGTCAAAGGCCAAGCGCGGGACTTCTTGTTTGAAGGTTCTATACTGCTCATCGACACGTTCTGAGTTCAAACGAAAATTGCGAATTCAGCAGCGGCCAATTCTCTTTTTCCAGCTGTAGCCGACAAAAACAAATCCTGATATTAATAAATGTTTACGCATGCAATACAATGCAATATTCCTTTCTCGCCTCTATACATCATTTAAAAACCTGTTTTATTCATCCAAAAAAGTCAAGACCATAAGCTTTAGGTACCATAAGGGAATACTCCACATTTTTTTATCCATTTTCACATGCTGTTTGATGATATAATAATACACGTTATGCAGAATGCTGCTTGCTTCAAGTTTTTGCTGGTCACAGCGAATGGCAGCTTAAAAAACCCATTCCACTAACAGTTTACTGTGAAGCATTTTCACTTTAAATCAAAAGCTTTATCTCGGCAATTTTAACAAATGTTAGCTGGCAACAATCGGATGATCGACATAAAAATAGATAACAAGAAAAGAGGCTATTTAAAACTAAAAAAACGGCTTACTGAAACAGCAACACTTCTCACCGTCTTGATCGTTTTGGAATGGAAAGAAGCGTTTCAGAATATCCTTAACATTTCGATAAGACGACAGAGCTCCTCCGGTATTCCTCGCAATTGATAATCAATTTGCTCTAGTCCACCAGAACGATGATCGTATAAGAGGACGACATCTAATTATGATCGATCTTCTTTATAAGGATTTAGCCAATTAACATTCAGCAAAATGCCGAATAACGACCGCCTTTGAAAAGGAATACTTTTGCCACCATTTTATTAGCAGTAACAGGAACATTTTTGAATCAATCTTCACTTAGACGTAATTCACTTGACCTCGGATAGATTTACCAAGAAAAGCCTCCAGAGGGTTACGCATAGACGGGATTTCTTTTAAATCAGCTGAGTAAACGCACGAGGTAATAGAAAATATCTTTATTTTTTACCGTTACCTCGTGCATGTGTAATCAGTCGGCACAGGTGAAGTGCCTAGGATATAGCGGTCGTGGATATTACCCAGTTCAACTTAAGGCGCGATACGGTAAACGAGAAATGACGAGACACCCCTCAGATCTAGTTGATCAGCTGCTTTCTAGTTCATTCGAGTAGAATGCCATGACGCATCTAAGAGTCAAGCCCAAAGTTTCTCGCTTACTAAACTGGGCGATGATGATCTGTGTCCATGACCTTTTTCATGCTTCAACTAGCTGAAATCCAGAGTAACGCAATTGATCAACCTTGATCGGATCCTGTTCTTAATTATACAAGTTCATTTCAATTATATACTCAGTAAATTCAGATTTCTGTGAAATAACGAACAGCGGTAACCAAGGCGTAGCAACTGATGTCTTCTTCCGAGCTAGCTAATTGAATATTTCAACCAAATACTTATAGAGCAAGCACTTCTAAAACGAAGCTAAATCCAGCGTTCTTATTTGAGTCAGAAATACCTATCGGTCTTCATGGTGCTCGAGAAACGCGTTGGCCATGGAGTATATTACACTGCTGCCCTAATCGGTACGCAAAAAATCTAACAAGATCCCTAACACCAAATCTCAAAAAAATCAACCGGATGTAAGATACAAGTTTGAAGTGTAGAAGTGACATAGTGGTAGCAACAGTGATGTGGTACCTTAAAAAGTTATCATCGAGGATGTGAGTTCCGATTTGTTCGTTGCGAGTTTTGATGTTGTTATGAGCAGAAAATATATTAATATTATATAAAATAGGCAGTAAAAATGACTGAAAAGGTGAAAGTTTGCAAAGCTAACTAGCTAAGCTTATTGACTTTATTCTAGTACAGCTAAGCGTTGAAAGGTTTGAGGCAGATTTAATATATAACGCATATGCAAGCTGACTATGATTGCGCAATGTGATATTGCTAGTACTTCAAAAAGGATGAACACGCCCAACCTAGGCTTAATAGGTTCGGATAGAATAAACTGAGCGTGACTTCCATGCACAAAGTGGAGGCGTCACCCTCCAACTACAAATAGTGTACGAAATAAAGTAGTTTTAATGACATTTTAAACCGTGGCAATAATAAGAGCAAAAAAGAAGTTTCCCTAATTGCGCATTTTACCATTGGTTTTGAAGAAATAATTAATGCTCCGTGTACACATACTCTAAAAACATCTATAGGTAAGCGTTGAAGTCTCCTTTCGAAAGGTTGGGCTCTGCACTTGATCCTGCAGACTAATCGATCCACAATCTTCCATAAGACTAGGCCGTTGATTTAAAATATTTTATAGCATTAAAACGTAGACCTACAACGCAACTACCTCTTATACAGCCAGGGCGTAATCTACAATGAATGCACGATCTTTTGTGAGAACACGAATACCTACGATAGATCAGATTACAGCCAATTTCTATACCCTGAAAGATTCATACCGAAATCACATTCTAGGGAAAGTAAGCCTGTTCACCTATAGCTTGAGGATTCCTCTACAATAATAATTATGATTAGAATTCCTATAAGAACATGAGATGTAGGAACAAAAGGAAACTTACATATCTCTGTGTTTAGAAGCACAGGAATATTGTAAGAACAACAAGAATTAGATACTGTGGGTGGCAGGCCGTTAAAGTGATGTTGTTTCCTTGTCTAATTTCAGGAATAGCCTTCTACTTTTTTCGGACATCCACAGCAGACGCACAGGGTATGATGGAAGTCGCAGAAAAAGTCAAAGGTGTGCTATCCAAAGGCCGCACGGCTGTCGGGGTTGCAGTCAAATTTGTACCTTGTTTCAAACTCGTTGCTGAAATACAGGGTAACGTAAGTAGTTACCTATAGGGTTTATATACTTGCACCACATAACTGGCATTAACCGATTCGTTAAATCGTCATCGTGGCGGTTACAAGCCGTAGCGGCGGCCACGTGGCTGAGTTCAAGGTGGTCTTATGACAACGTAGATAGCCTGTTAACGCCAACCTATCGGGTTATTGAGAATTGCTATAGAAAACATAATAATAACGTGTCATAACTGTGGCACACGTTACCTATTAGTGTTTTATCCATTAATTCTAGTTACAGCCAGGGTCCCGTATGTAATTACCGTAGATCTTTGAGGCAGAAATCGCTGGCTTAAGCTCCCTTGAGACACGCACAAAATGGTCTGTGTGAAATGAAAAAAAGCTACCCAATCCGCAAAGTAATTTTTGAGTCAACAAAATAACGCAGTAATTCTATCTTGCGTTTCTTTGGTCGATGCCCAGATGAAAAAGGTTGGTTATAACGCGAAAGGTTTAAGGATCTGTCTGGACAGGGCGATTCCGAAGGATGAAGAAATTCAGGGTAGAGAAGATCAGATGGTTACGAGGGAAGAACTGCGCACTAAGGTATTTTTTTCATTTATTCATGTTTTATTATTTTCTACTTCACTCCTAGCTACCCGTGATACGTTCTGAGACAAAATTATATGCTATATATATTTTGTTTTAACATGGCCTTTTTGGCTCTACTTTCAAAAATATTTTCCACCCGATCAGCAAAGGGACAGTATAAATCCCCAAAAAAATTGACCATATGCCTGACTCATCTGAATCTATACA
>NW_019213279.1:37456-48380 GCF_002532875.2 Varroa jacobsoni | reverse complement strand
TTGTTTCCTTATATCATGGGTATATATATATATATATATATATATATATATATATATATATATATATATATATATACACACATATATAGTGACTCCAATGAGTCTCATTATTTTAGTGTGTACTAATGTCTTGAAACGGGTTACTTGCCTATCGCTATGATAAGTGTATCATGCTATATAAGTGGTGTCGCAATAGATACAGAAATTGAGTTCCTCCCGCTATCGTTTTTGCGTTTGTTTGTCTTTGTTTTAAGGTATTGTTAGTAACTTGGTTAACACAGGGTATGCTATCTTAAGCACAAGATACGCTTTGCAACAAAAGCTCTTCAAATGAACTGCTTTCTATTTTCTTACCACGTCTACCAGCCCTGAGCATATTGGCAGTGCTTCTTAAGTTACCCGGTAGAGGGCAGTGTCCGTTTTAACGGTTCCCATCACCGGCAAGCAACGAACCGGTTGACTGACCGACGGACGCTTAGTGGTAGATCAACAGACATTTATGAGCGGCCCGTGGTTATCCCCGGCGATCCTTTACAGTTGCTGGTGCAGTTACTTCTCATATTTGCTGATAACTAAAATGAAAGAACCAGGGGCGAACGGAATGCGTAGCATGAATGGAGATTACGAAAAACGTTGGCCACGGGATTGTTGGTTCCAGATTGAGCTTTGCGTTAAGTTGATTCTTAGCCGGATGATTCTGATATATTCTAGTTTCTGTCGTCGTTTCTGACGATATGTTTTGTGATGGACCTTAACGATGGATTTACGCTTGCGCTATTGGGGCGTCTTCCTTCGTTGCTTGAGCAGCTACACGTGCAGTGAAAGTTTAACGAACCCAATAGCATTCGCGCGGATCTATTTCGGAGAGGTACAGCAGTCAACAACAGCTGCAGTATCTACAGCATGAGTTGAACTTTGATACGAGGGCAACGACAACTGACAATCATCGCTCTGACGGAGTCGGCGGCGTGTCATTCAAGATCACACATAAATTTGTTCCATCACCGTCATTATTTTCGTATTCATCGCCTCATGACGATATTAGGTTTCCATTGTGTCGTTTGCTAGCACGTAGATGACGAGTGTATGAGAGTTTACGTCGTTCCATGGCGCTATGCTCCTGTCATTTCATTCGATAACTGTTACTGACTAATCAAATTAGTGCCACATGTCGTTTCGTTCGCCGATGGCGTTATCTACAAATGATCCCTTCCAGCATTTAACGTACTATCATAAGCCATCTTTAAAACCGAAGCAACTGAATTCCGTGGACAGTTTTCGGCTGCTGTCGTTGGCTAGACAGTGGTAAAAGTATAGGCAAATACAGTCACAAATAAAGGAAATAATACGACTGAGGATAACTGTAACGTCAGAGAAAGGATATCAAAAGTGGAATTGTCCCGTGTACCTAATGCGGTTTGCTGCGTTCGTGTTCCTCTTTGTATTCGTCTCGGTTGCAATCAGTGAACGAGTGGCTGGGGTCGAAGTGAATGATCGATTGTAAGTATATGTGCATTATCTGTGCGTCTTCGTGACCGCCATAATTGTGCTTTTTTGGATATTAATTTATATGCGCGTCCATATCTGTTCCTAAAGCAGCGGCAGCGGAACAGCTACGGCGAGCGATTATTGGCAAGAAGCGATACACCTAATTCGCGGACAAACGCCCCTCCGCGTCCGTTAGCGTGCCAGGCCGGAAAGAAGTCCATGGCGGTGACTGCTGCCTCCTTTGTCGTTGCGATCGTTCCAGTCACGCGTTATAGCAGCAACGACAATAATGAAAACAGAAGAAACAATAATTTTCTGCCTAAGTCAACGCAGCTTTCTATCGACGTGATAATCACCAGTGGCATGCTTAGAGATGTTACTGGTTGAGTACCGGACCGCAAACTATAGGCGTATTCAATTCCTGTTGCAGGTTTACTTGCATAACGTTTGTCGTCAGATTATTTCAGCTGAATTAGAGGCTACCACGACTGTAAATAGGAACACAATTATACATATGTATATAAATATATTGTAATGTTTTTATTTTGGCTAACAAAGTACGCTCCAAACAGGTTCGTGTAGTTGGTGCACAGTATAAGCATTTTTTACCGTTGTTTAATGTCTAGTTACTATTGTAAAGCTAGTGGCTTATTTAAGATGTAGAGTAAGAGATAGAGTAGATCTAGTAGATTTGTACATTGGCGTAACAAGTGTGACCGCAGGTACGAAAGGTTCTTGCCAGGAAGCTGTACTGCTATGTGCTTAAAATAGACAGACAAAAATAGTCAGAGCAATCTCGCTTCAGATGACTCCTCGCAGCCAAAAACTAGTAGAAGTGGTTGAACATGGATTCAGTTCAAGCAAAGACACCACGTCTATACAAATGCTCACGATAACCGAACATGGTTTCGGCTGTCTAACAACTACTATAAAGGCAGTGTAGCCTTCCGCTAAGTTAGTCGGAAGAGATGGATCTTAAACTTGGGCTTACACGTTGTTTGCTCATGGCCCCAGACACCTCCGTATCTGCACCTGTGAAAACAAACAATGTTAGCAATACATACGAAAGTCGTGCTGATGAGACCAACCGTAAGTGTCAGCCAACGCTTTTGTGACGTATTTGGCATCGTGAGGTAAATTAGCCATCGTGTGTATATTACTTACCGCAAACACGTGGACATAGGATTGCATGACACAATCTGATATCGTTCACATATTCCTATAGATATTCGGACAGCTTGTTCCTCAACCGAAGAATCTGATAAAGCAGTCAGCTCAGTAAGTCACCTGATGCCGGTCACTGTGACATAGTGTCACTGATTTTACTGAAAATATTATCGTTGCTGGATACTGAAAAGATTGTATTTAGAGCGACATCCGAGGAACGATAATTTTTGCCAATACCTAGTTGGCCAAAGCACGGGGATATCTGTTATTGTAGACGTTATATTAAAAGTTCAATATACTAGTTACTATTGTTGTTACTATGAGTTCCACATGTGGATTGTCCGTGTTTAGACCTGGTAAATATTTGCGGGGCCGTTAACTACGATATTGTCTTGATTTATTAGCGAAAAAAGACACGTGAGGGTATATTGAATATTGCGCACGCCGCTTTTCAAATGTACTGACGCTGACCTGGCCTGTTACCTACATATAATTTCGAACATCACAAGTGGCCCAAACATTCCGTATTCCGTCTGGACGTTGAGAGTTATCGACAAATCATGGCCAACGTGCGCGTGTATAGTTGACGGTTGAGCGTGCGTTGTCCGGGCGACGGCTACGTTACAGGGTGGGGGAGTCGATGTGGGAACACTGGGTGGAGAACACAGAGAACGAATCCGCAGCGAACTGCCAACGAGCGGGGCCAATGAACTCGTTAAGGGAGGAGAGAACAGCTATGGGAGGCGCAAAGGACGGTGGCAGGGGTCTCAGGGGGTGGGGTGGGGAAACTTTCGGGGTCTCCAGTGTCGAATGAATGTTCGAAATGCTACGGACAATGATGATGCCAATACGGTTGTACTAACCCCATTGGAGGTAAATATATAGAGAAGACATAACACAGTTGATCTAGGCTTTGCTAAACCTGAAGTAAACTTCAATAAATAATAAATCTATATTCGATCCTTCCACTATGTGTATCAAGTTTAGAAAAAAAAAGCTTATGATTATTGTGCGCTGCAACGGTTTGTGCTTTGCTAAGTTCATTGCATGTGTCGTTATTAATATCATCATACACAATACAGAAACGAATTTGCTTTGAGCGGAATGATGGAAGTAGCTCCTGTTCCTGACATTTTGTGTCGTCTTTTCCTATATGAACTTACTAATTTCGTATAATAATGTTCAGTATAATATTGTCGTCGAACTAGTAGGTGTCGTTAACTTCGATTGTGGTTGTTTGGCTGTCTAGACATAACCACCACATGTATGACGTAAATTGACCTTTGTAGACTGACACCGCTTTGTTTGCAGGGGTGGGATATCGCTGGGGTGGGTTACCGTCGAGTTGGGATGGGTCAAGTCTTGGCGTGAAAAGGGGGCTGTTCGGGTCGAGGAAAGCTTTGTGGGGCTAAACCATACCGGAAATAAGCTAGAATGAACGTAAGGAAGCTAATGTTAGAGATAGAATGCAGAACAAGGCGCGGTTGTTCTCTGGACACCCGGATACGTTTGCTAATCTAGGACATTTGTAGCCCTCTCAAGGAAGCCAAAGCTCAGTTTTGGTTAATTACAATAGACAAAAAAACGACACGGTGTTATTGATAATCAAAGGAATTAGCTCGAAATGACGTAACGGCAAAAGGCGGCTTAGGATATATATATATATAGGTAGGGAATTAGTAAACAGTTGTTAGTAAATTAAGCTTTGTGCTAACGTGTGATAATCATTATTGAAATGTTACGAAGGAACAGAGATTTAATTAAATTGCTAAAATAATATTCAAATCTAGAATAGATAAACATGTAAAATAACAGACATGTGTACCCTATTAAATTGCTTTTGTTTTTTGAAAATTATTTATACGTAATTAGACGAGTACTATTATCGACGTAGTAACGAAGTTGAACTTACCCAGCGAACTAGCAATTTATTACCAAATCATAGCAAATAACATATGGTTTGCAGTGAATCTCGCCTTCTCAAGGTTAATAGCATACAGAACCGCGGGCCTTGCCCCGCGTTCCTGCTATTGTTGTATTATCTTAGTTGCTGATAAATATATACACCATCAACAGTTATCCCATTGCAAATGCCCTAGTTGACGTGTTACTTGTCTGTAACTGTTTTATCAGCTTTTTCTAATATACTTCTTAGGAAGCTCAGCTAACTATGGATTTGCCTTTCTTGCGATATGTTGGCTTTTGGTAGATTTTTAAAATGTAATTACGGGTTTTTCATTGTTCTGGATCATGTTTTAAGAACACTCGTGAACCGAGTCGGTCTTCGGTCGACAAATGTTGCTATTTATGTAGTCTGGTAACCTATTAATCCTGATCCTGGGACGTCGCCGAGGCCTATGAATCTTAATTTTTTTTAAAAAAATTATTACACAGTTTTTTTTTACCTTTGTCTCTGTAATAAATAGTTACATATTTTACTAAATAAAGATATAATAAATATTTAATGATGATTATATATCTGACATTACTGAAGCTCAAGGATCTTCTATATTCCATTAATTTCTTTCTATGATAAATATTTACATCTGTTTCGAATTTTCCTTTCTTAAAGTTCATTCGAAGTCAACTCTACGTTAGCCGGCTTCAGCTCTCTGATTTATTAGAAACTAATTTAAATAATCGCTTGAAACGGATTCTCGCCTTGTTACATAGGCAAACCAGCACGATTAATAACATTTTCGTGATTTTTACCTTAAAATATCCATTTCAGGTGTTCGTATATGAAACCAGGTAATTAATTCACCTCATCGAAATCTGTTGATTAGCATAAAAAATACCCTCCCATTACGTAGAATACCATGTGAAGTTTTCACCTTCTCAACGGCACTCTCGTCCCAAAAACTGAGGTTTGGGTATACACAAATGTATTGTATTTTGATTTAGCCCATCGAATAGGACGAAGATAAATAAAAAATATCTCCCTTTCATAGACTTCCGTGTAAAACATTTTCATACCGGAGTCACGTAAGCGAAAAGGTTACAGTTTTTTACCGTTTTCATACCGGAATATCCATTTACCTATCGAAAAATGTGCTGGATTTACTCATCGAGATCTGTCGGCTGTTGTAACGAATCTGCGGCAACAAAGTAGACTTTACGCGAAAAAAATGATTGCAGTTGTTTAGTATTCCTTGAGAATCCTCTTAAAAAGTATTTAAACAAATGATCCGACAAAAATGTTCGATAGATCAGCCACTACAACCTTCCAATCGCTCAAACAAGCATTGAAAATTAGATTGAGACACATATTTATTTTTCTGTCACGCCGGCAAGACGGCGTTGCCAGTTGGTTTTTGGCGTAGAAGTAACAATTTTTTTGTACAGGCATTTTGATTCGGTTTAGCAAGAGCCTGCGCTAGGTGTTAAGAAGGGCCCCTTTTACAGTGAGCAGGATGTCGAGCTTTCGGCCCTCGAAGAAAATCTTAAGTGTTAGAACTTAAATTTGAATATAGGAAATGTATTGCATTTTTGATTCAGCTCGAGGGGAGTTTTTTTGTTGGAACCAAAAATGACCCCATTCCTACATAGACCTCCATGTAAACATTCAGGTACTATTTTGTCAGTAGAATTTTCTTTTAGCAAAAACCCTACTGAAAGATAGCCCGATTAAATTTTATATTAGGTGTATATAAGAGAGTCGTGCAAAAAAAAAACACAAAAAAAATACCGATTCGTTTATGTGAATGTTATGATAGGATGAAGAAACAAACTGCCAAAAAAATGAGTTTTAGTAGTATATAGCTTATGCTGCTGTTTTGTTGGTATTTTGTCGATTATCAGGTTATCCTATGGGTGCTGTTTTAATTTTTTTTTTATTGATTTTAGTTTTTGGGTACTGTTGTCTTTTGTCGTGAGGGAATGTTGGAGCAAAAAATCTCCGAAGACCTTTTAACGATTTTAAGCGTTTACGAATGATGATGTGAGGCCGGTAATTGTCTTCCGTGCGTGAGAATGGAATCCGCGCAGCCTCACAGTGGCGATATCCGAAAAAGAATGGATGTGGTGGAGGCCGGTAAGGAGGAGGGGGAGGAGAAGGATAACTCGATAGTTGATTATAACCGGTTTCCGGGGTGCGTTCTCTCTGTCCGCGAGTTTGCTGATGTGACGCTACAACGTCAACTGGTTCACCCCAGTGCCGTTGCGAACCTCTTGCCCCATTACTTCGCTATATTTCCATTGTAATAGAAATAGGACGGTTATCGAAGACGCACTTATGAAAAGTGGTCTGTTTAATGACCATCCGACACACAGACTTCTCAAAAATACAGTACCTATCATACGATTGTGTTAAGTGGGCCAACTAGGCAAGGATCTTGTAGAGGTTTTTTGGAAATCGACTTTACGGAAATATCAATTCCTCCAGAATTACGCGGCGCAAATGGGTATGGTTGAATGGGCATGAATTATGGGTATAGTTACAGTAAGAATTTTTGAAAAAAAAAAGCAATTAATTCTCGAGAGCTGGTAGCAACGTAACTATGCATTTTGGTTGCTTTGGTAATCGCTTTGCAAACGAATCTTCGCAAGTTTAGTAAACAATTATAATAAATATCATAAAGTGTTGTACATTATTATCTTCTCTATAGCCTTCCTTTACACACGGATAAAGCGAAATGATAGAAAGCAGATTATGACGTACTGAGGATATTCTTTGATTTGGCCCTTGCGAGCGGAATACAGATGTTCGCGTTCCATATGTATTGTCGAAAATGAACAAAGGTATAGGGGTGAACAGCACGTATCTAAGTGTCGAACGCGTACAACATCCATTATATGAACGGGTCGCCGTGAACTAATTTCGACGTTTTGTACAAGTCTGTCATTGTCTGATATTATATTAAGTTAGACTGTGACGAAGGGAAGATCTGACGAATAAGTTGAAGAAGCATAACAACAAAGTGAGCAAGATGGAAACGGCAGCAGATGGTTGTTGTCCTAACATTGGCTGAAATGGGCCCGTCGATATGACCATCTGCTGTACTCTCGCTATGTAGACGACCAGCAAGAGCAGTAATTGCACAGATAGACCGAGCGTGCTGTCATTTTGTTCGACCCCCTTGATCTTCTCTTGAGAATAAGTACGACGGACAAACAGATCAAATGCTATTCTACAAACATAGGAACGTGTAGGCACAATGTACGTACTAAAGTACATGAACTCACTGTCCGGGTGTCAATGTATTCGATATATTTAGGCGTAATCAAGTCAACACCCCGATATCTAACCAGAACAGGGACACATAAAATAAGCACTGTATGCACGCGTTTGTAAAACCGTCTGCATATCCCATACGAATGACTGTTGAATTTCTATTTGCACAATGATACCGCATATACCATGCGACTGATTACTCCTAACTCAGATCAATGATTCGTATCGTACAATAGACAAAGGGGTTCGAGCATTCTGTTTTTTAAACAATCCTGATCTGGGGGGCAAATCAGTTTAATGGCGTCCCAATTTACGCAATTGTTTTTCCCAACCTTCAAGCATTTGTTGGGATATGTGCCAATCAAAATCTAGTGTTGCGGACATCTTATGTCACACAAGGGGGGCTTTTATCGGAATTACGACGGCGTCCAGTAACGACCCGACTACGTTTTTTTCTGATCAATGCGAACATTATCGATGTAGACGCGCTTTTCTTAATTTTTTTTTCTCAGTATAATCATTGTACTCAATTCTAAAATAACGTCCAGCAGTTGCTTCGTGTGCGAAAATTGATCGGTTGATGAAAACCAGCAAATAGGAGCAACCGTGAAATCAATGAAATAGGTTACCACGAAATCCCACCTGACCGCAGAGATGACGTAGCTTTGCGGGAAATGGCTAAAGCCATGATATGCAAGGTTAAACGCCCCACGCTTTCATACTATACTACTGTTAAATTGCGGGTGGATGCGAACAGGTGATATTACTTTATATGCAAAATGCACGTATTTGGAATCTGCTTGCGCCGCTTATTGCGACACTGGAATTCGACTTTTATCCGGAGGAGTTAATCGCTTTAAAGATTTAGCTGGGACGAAAATATCTATTCTAACATAACCAATACAGGTACGGCGACACTTCCCGTGTCTGAAGGAAGAATAACAGGGGGCGGCGGGAGAAAGAGGGGGAAAGCATAAGGGTTTAAACCTGCAAGAGACAGAGATGCTGGTCGTGTGTGCTGTATATTCAGTGTTGTTTTTATGCGGCCGTTCTTTTAATATCAACTGCTGCAACAACAAGATCGGAGCCGATCAGGCGTTTGCGTGGGATCCTGTAAGGGTCGATTGTTGTCGGCCAATTTAGCTGCCAAGACTGCAACCGCTGTTATAGCCGGCAATTACTCGAACTGTTCGCTCGTCGCTGCTGCTGCCTCTGTTACTTCAGTTGCTCCAGAAGCGTGCACCAGATTTCAGTCAGCGGTGCTGATGCCGTCCTAGCCATCAATGGTCAACGCCAGTGCAGGATAGTGGAATCAGCACTTACCACCGAGTAGTAAGTGGGTAAGCGTTATTGTTATCAATACTAGTAAATCATGCATTAACCACACAGTATTACCACACAAAAACACAGCATTGCTCCATGTTCATTGCCGCGACGCTTAGGTAGTGCAAAGTAGTAGCCTAGATAGTTTAGAGCCTACTGCCGCAAAAGTACGATAAGGGAATGAAGATGAAGAACTTCGAACGTTGTTGCCGTCGTCCAACGTCGAAACTGCTTAATAAATTTATTATTATTTAGCCCTGATAAGCCCTTGATCACATATTTTGGTAGACTCAAATAAATGTAGGTGTCTTCTATGTTTGACTCCGTTTGTGGTCTGCTAATTCCAAAAATGAACAACAAAATGCGTTTATGTATCGTCTTTCATTAAATGTTTGTGCTATCTTAAATATTGCCGCTAACCCTAAAGGGAAGTGGTCGCGCTCCCATCTGGCAGATTTACTCTGTCAATTATAATTATTATATTATATTATTATAGAAAAGGATACGAGATTAATTATAGACCTTGATCTACCACTATAAACTATGTGGATTCGCAGCTGTGGCTATCTTTTGAGAAGTCAACAAATTCAAATGAAGTACATAACATTTTTTTAGTACTATAAACTTACACTACTAATTAACAAGACAAAAGTTAATATCTGTACTTGTGCGTTAACTGCAGTCAGCCTAAGCTGAAGAAGCATGTCTTCGTAAGCTTTATTTTCATCTGATAATAATTGTCTTCGTATTTAGTACTCTTATTCCGTAGTGTATCTGTTACAAAAACTGTTTGTTTGATATATAATGGCCAGTGTAACGGACGTCGATGGGCACATGGTGCGTGTCCCAGTGTGCAACGTCCCAGACGCAAACGCAGTAGCCGTTTCGCATTTGGGACGTTGCTTCTCATGACGAAGAGGTCGACGATGAAAATGAACAGAAGTACACTACTTTAACGACGGTAACAGCAGATAAACGACGACTTCTATAATAAACAATTTAAAAATATAACTTTCTTTCTGGCGCTGTTCCGCCTTAGCGTTTGGTGGCTTAGTTCAGTTTTCACGCGGAGATTCGTTCTTCTGTGACCATGGCGTTGCCGTATTAGCGTCCCTTCTACATACAACAGCCATCACACGGATGCGGCAAGGCAAAAAGTCAACTCTTCGTATATGCTCTGTGTCACTTTACGCGCTGTCCGTTTACGTATAGCTGCGGATGTTTTTCAGTGACACGCCATACCTCAAGAAAGGGGCCAATCAGTGAAATGGTTGTGTTTATAATATCTGCATAGTGATGTCATTGAAAAACACTAGTTAAATTAAGGGTATCATCCCATTAATTGGCCAAGTACGTAAACTGCCGAATTATCACGTTGTGCTTTGTTTTAATGTCGTGAAGTATAGGACTGAAGACGTCAAAGAAGCGTACATGAACTGGTCAGGACTCATTTTGTCACGTTCGGACCAATACGGCAAAGAAGATAAAGCATTAGTGAGAGTGCCAATAATTGTTCACGTATGGGGAATAAAGAATGTACTCAGCAGAGAGAAGGCATTGGCAGAAGTCGCCAAGCAGGAAAACAGTAGATGCTGTCATCCAAAGCACTGCCATTGACTTCAAATTGTAACATATAGCAACCACGAAATAGATTTACGTCTAATATCAGTTGTACAGGGACTGGGTAATGTTCTTGTCAATATATGTTGATTCGCTGGTACACACTAGTACGTAACGTATAACCTCGCTTTAACTCCTCAAAGACCGAATACG
>NW_019213279.1:0-37356 GCF_002532875.2 Varroa jacobsoni | reverse complement strand
ACACACACAGACACACACACACACACAGACACACACACACATACACACACACACACACACACAACACACACACACACACACACACACACACACACACACAGACACACACACACACACAGACACACACACACAGACACACGTATATATAAATGAAGGTACTCAATGTTGTATGTTATACTACTATATATAAGTGTATAAAACTTGCATAAAGCACCACATAATATTAGCGCGTCCGTCCACAACTACTTCTATGTTAGTAGATTATTAGCGCATTTATTAGTAGATCATACCAAAAGATGCTTTCGCACACACTCGATTTCAAAAACAACTATTCATATCAAAAAGAATGATTACGATGCGTTTACTGACAATGTTGACAACTTAAATTGATTAAAGATAATGTGCAGGACTTCAGCTAAAATCTTACACAATCATATATAACTGTTTTCTCTAGAAGTAAAGGATGTTTTGGACTTCTACAGAGCTACAAGCAGAAAAATTCCGGTCGACTAAATAGAAATTTGCTTCAACTTCGGCTCTATATAGCTAACGTGATTGAGGGATCCTCATTTACCGATCCTATCTGTTTCAGTATGCTGCTTACGTACTGGTCTAATAATTAGTAGCACTACGATGTTGTTAACTTTTATTTGACCTTACTATCTTAGCAAGTACTGCATTATCTTTTTTGTGAACAGATTTTGTTCCCTCTAACAAGCGAACTGGATGGCTAGAACGCATTCGAAAGCTTCCATTCCTGCGCTGTATTGTAGAACGACAACTGAAATTGGTGGGCCGTAACATAGAAAAGGACCTCAAGAAAGACTTTGTAAATTCGCCTTTCAAAACTGTCCTACCGCAACAAGGACACGATGTGGTTGGTAACTAGAGAGTATTGTTTTATCGATTCTTTTAAAGGAACAACGTTAAATGCAAACGACATAGAAACCTGTACAGTCTCTGGGGCATTGATCAATTATTTAATAGCCGAGCTAGAATCTTATAAATTTATACGCAACGTCAAACGATTAAGTACTAAAAAAACATATGTTTTTTAACTGTGTTCCAAAATATGTACTATTCAAATTCATGTGCACTCACATTTTAAATTAGGAAAAAAGTAGCAAAATTATTTTGAAAATCTGTTTCAATCTAAGATCAAAGTTTCAATCTTTCGTATTACAGGTCACAATTGTCAATGAAGTAAGAGATTATCTTAATCTCTCGAAAATTAACTGGAAGACTGGCAGCGTATCGGGTGCTATTTACTCCCCGAATGACCTTTCTTGCGAGCAACTAATGCTCCAGGTAATTTCTGATTAATATTTAACTATATACTTATGACACTCTAAGAATAGAATTTTAGTACTTTCTACGAACCCTTAAATTACTGTGAAAGCCAATATTAATCTGCATGAAATTGTTACTGACAAACTTCTTGGTAGACCAAGAAAATCTTCTATTGTTCTAGTCAGTAGTAAATAATATGTTAGTGTATTAATAATAATTATGATGTTCAGTGTGAGGCGACCGGAAAAGGCTTTCGGAAGACCGTTAGGTTCTCGAACGCGCAATAAATTGACTATCCCTCTGATATATGCTGCAGGTTTATCAGATGACAATGAAGAGCAATCATTTGCATGCCGACGTCTTTTCCGGAGTTCGTAAGATGGAAGCTGAGCTGATCCGGTGGGTGATTAATCTTTTCAATGGTGATGCCGAATGCTGTGGATCGGTACGTTTTACTCGAGAGTCGATAAAAATGTTTATTTGCTTATCTAATAGCATTTTAGTTGAATCAGTTCCTAAATAATTGTTGTTTATCATGAATATAATTGTAAGCCTTAATGAATGCGGCTATTGCACCAGCCACTCATACAGGAAGGACCAAGAAGACTAACCCTTGTTTTGCTTTTCTTTAAAAAAATAAATTTATACTTTTCCGTCGTTTCCAGCGTATCAACAATCTTGTAGCTTTCTACTGTTGTCATGCTATAAAATACCTTCAAATAGGCACACCTAAAAACCGGCTAATTTGAATCAGCATTTTTCATGCATTTACTTGTGCTATAGCAAGCCACAGAAATGTATAAGCAGCACTGCTATTCCGTGACGCTAAGCTTGACAACGTTCCTCCGCAATTGAAGACGTTTCCATAATATTAACGAACGGTTCACTGTTAATAACTGAGCTAGCCAATTTCTTACTAATGCGCCATTTTGGCAATCTCTATTATAATTATTTACGTGTGTATACTAGCTATTATTATGACTATTAAAAATACGTTCCAGGTACTTCATTACATTAAATAATTTGTTTTTCAAATGTCGATGCACCTGGACGTGTCAGATTTCGTCTGGCGGCACCGAGTCCATCTTGTTGGCCTGCAAAGCCTACAGGGATTTCGCCATGAAGACCCGCGGTATCGTGCGTCCTGAAATCGTTATTCCTGTCACGGCACATGCTGCCTTCGACAAAGCAGCTGATTGGCTTCAGCTTGAAATCCGCAAGGTGCCGATCGACCCTAAGACAATGAAGGTGGATACGCGTAAAATGCGCAAGATGATGAGCAGAAACGTCGTCATGGTATGGATTCATTTACCAAAAACTGTTCAATTAGATTTCGATAGGGGCTATCCTGCACTTGTTGCTGCTCGATCTTAGCATTCGCAAAGGTGTAAAGTGTAAAACTGAGCAGTATCTAGTAACTTGGTTCGTTTCCAATGTTATAGAGATGGGAATTTGACAAGAAAAAAAAGATATCACACTTAGCATAAAGAACCGAGCGTGGGTTAGGATCCTGCATATACACAATAGACTTCAATTGAATTCAATTGGGATGATATCGGATTAAAACGTATCCTTTTCGATTTGGCTCTCTAAATATTTAACTACACCTAAAGAGACCTGGTCACTTCGTCATTATACTGAATCTTATCGTTAAACAGTCTATCAAGATAGCCAGCGTGCATCGGTAGCTTTGAAGAGCTGCAATAGCTTTACATGATAAAGCGTAAATACGTATTTCTAATGACAATGTCCTAAATAGTAGCAAGTCAATTTCATTAATAAAACGGTCATAAACACATTCACTGATTGTTTTATCTATTTTTATAGAAAAAAAAATTGAAGGGTAAGTCAATTTAGTGAGAAATAATATACAGAACAGCATTTTCTTTCGTGATTTGGACAGATCTATAGTGAGTTTTTAGTAATGTAAACTTATAGATAATGCCGTCTCTGTTGCAATGATTTTTCTTACTTCTCTATCTATAGTTAACTATTCATTGCTTTTTTTGCCCGTTGTACGCCATGAATTTCAAAGAAAGGAAGGGAAACTGAAATAGACTGTAAAAGTAACTTTTCATTTTTTGAAATCCATGAATATAAAGCAAGTAGTCCTAAAATCAGTAAGTTTCCCATTAAGCAATTCTAGTTTTGCATTTTGTTTAGTTATTAAAACTTTGTTGAAACTTTTCTATATTTGTTGACGCGCGAGCTGTCTTTCGTGCAGACAACACATTGTGACGCAACGCCTTGCTACGTATGTGTTTCTATAGATAGGAAGTCGTCAAGGTGGTCATAAGCATCTTTTATACCACATATTACCTTTAATTTGTTACAACAGATCGTAGGCAGTGCTCCTAATTATCCCCATGGTATTGTCGACCCCATCGAAGAAATTGCCCAAATTGGAGAAAGGTGGAACGTACCTGTGCACGTTGACTGTTGCCTTGGTGGCTTCATTATGCCATTCATGGACTCCGCTGGATTCCCTGTTCAGCCGTTTGATTTTAGACTTAAAGGTTAGTCAAGCCTGAAATGCGTAGCCTTTCGCGCACACTCGATTTACCTGGCATCTGATGTTATTCTCAGTAAATTATAACTGATTTCCGTAATGTTTAGACAAGTAAGAGGAGGGCCAGCAGCATGAAGTATTGAAGCTCCGCATAAAGATACAGTCAATAATTTCTTGCTCTTTTTCATTAGGTGTAACATCGATTAGTGCAGATACGCACAAATACGCCATGGCTCCTAAAGGAACGTCGGTAATCATGTATTCAAATAAGAAGTACCTTCATTGCCAATTTTCCGTCGCGCAAGATTGGCCCGGAGGCATCTATATTACACCAACAATATCAGGTGCATAAGTTTTGTATTAATGCCCAGTGAAAAAGATGGGTGAAAGATGTATACATGACCGCATTAGTTGGCCAGAGCCCTCTTCGCGCTTTTCTTTTCTGCACCAAATTGTATTAGGCCCCCGATAAGGAATAGATTGGTTTTTAGCGTTCGAGACACTGAATTCGCTATGCAGAACTACCTTTTGTTCTCAACTTCGACCGAATAAGTATCATACTTGTAATGATTCGTTGGTATAATATATAATGTTTCGTTGTCTGCAGGTAGTCGTCCCGGAGCAGCTGTGGCCTGTTGCTGGGCGACCCTTCGATATTATGGTTATGACGGCTACGTAAGAACTTGTGCACAGGTCATAACTGAAGCACGAAAGGTTCGTGATGGCATCCGCGAATTCAAAGAACTTCAACTGCTTGGCGACCCTGAGGTATGTGTGAGGCAAAGCGCTGTTTTGCATTGATCGTGCAAAAGAACCATATAAAATTTTAGCTGCATATTCAATTTCGATCATGCCTTTTAGAGTGGAACCTTTATGTTACTGATACATAATAATTAAATGAGTAATTCGACGCGTAAATCTTACGACGTGGTTTGGAGCTAAGTAAGCAAATTTGCTGATCCATTTTTGCGTATTGCAGGCAATGGTCGTGGCTTTCACTAGTGACAAGTTAAATATTTTCGAGCTGAACTCACGCCTAGGCGTGAAGCATTGGCACCTGAACCCGCTGCAGTTCCCCAGTGGAATACACTTCTGTTTTACAGCTATTCATACGCAAAATAACGTCGCCGAAAGGTTTCTCAAGGATCTGCGAGAGACTGTTAGTGATATGCTGAAAGAACCCTCATCGGAGGTGTCCCCACAAGTAAGCAGAAAGCCATTGGGAAAACCAGGCTAAATTGTTGTTGTTTTCAGACCACAACTAGGTATTTCAACGCAAATGATATCATAGGGCGTTCAGTCCTTCTTTCAAAGCTGACCCTAATTAATATTAAAGGGACAATTTTTCTTCGTAGCCGTATTCAAGAGGCGTCAACTGTGATAGTATTACTTCTTTCGTTGTTATTGTTGTGTAGGCCGCCGTATACGGTCTCGCGCAAACTATACCTGACCGTTCGCTAGTTAAGGAAATCCTCTTCAACTATATGGACGTCGTGTACAGCACTGAGGACTACAAAGGCAGTTAGAAACTGAAAATGGGACTACTGAAAGAAAAACTGAGATACTTGATAATCCTTATATATATATATATATATATATATGGTGGAGACATCCGTATGAATATTCTTGATGCACTAGCGTAAGTAAAACAACTCATTTCTTTACTTAAAAAAAAAGAGTTAAATCTGTAGTTAAATATGAAATGACTACTGTTTTAGTTGGCACATGAAGAACTAAACGAAGCGATGCCGCTACACTGCCTGAAGTTATCATATCCTGTCGACTAATAACAACGTTGCATGCGACTGTTATTATGTACCAACAAAGGACACCCAGATGTTCGGGCTGTCTGAACTATTCTATTTTGTATATGAAGTCTTGTTTTGTCATAGTTCACCTTTTTTATAGCATTCAACCAGAGCTGCAAAAATTGTTATTTTACTCATATTTAATCGAAGTTTTATTGCGATCACCGTTAGTGGCCAAGTCGAGCGTGCTGCAATGTAAAAACAAGTTCATGATGAAAGCTATGATGAAAAGTAAAGCGAAACAAGACGACGACGAATAAATATGCGGATTAAAACAAATTTTTGCAATAATCCAACGCCATTTGGTGGGTGCTTTATATCTGGTAGGAGACGGCAGTAGCAGAACAAAATGTTTTATATATATAACACGACGGCCGAGAGTAATAAATATGAGATTCTAATTCTAAAATAAATATTGCGGAAATTAAGTTTCAAGACGCTCTTCTCCAGTGAAAAAGCTTGTTAGTACGCTTGTGAAGAGCGTACTAACGAGTAATACGCATGATTACATTAATTAATATATTTAACGGAGACTCTATTGTATAAAACCTTGACGGGAAATAGTGACGAGAGAGTTATATACTAGAGCCCAGGAACACAACGTCAGATCGAATGTTTTACTGACAACCGCCAACTATTCATAGCTATTTATGTCGATATTTTGGAGCCATTGGTACCTGGGAAGGGAACCTCACCTTCGAGGGATCGAAACGTATCCTTAACAATAAACCTACCAACACCGTTTTTTTTCGATACTGTCCTACTGGAAATCAGCACATTGACCAGTGCAGTCGTAGGTTTTGTGTTGAATTCAACTATAAAGCTTTTCTATAAGAGATTTGTCTAGAAAGAATACGTATAAGCTACGTATTTACGGTGATTGCATGAAAATAAATTTTTATTCACTATGCATTTTGGCCGTCATCATTCATAAAGTGTCCAAAAGTTGATGTCAAGATAAATGACCTTCGGTTTCACCAATGGTGAAATAATAAAGCTACTAAAAAATTGGCGGATTTTTTTATAACACTGTGTACGAGTCGTTGTTGATATAACTACGCATTATTATAGTTAATGTTTCTCTCACTTTGAGACGTCGCACCACGAAAATCAGTGGTAGGTGGCAAGTCAAATATTAATATAATCCATGTCAACTTTTTATGTACTGCTGTCGCGTGTCGATCAGATGAAGCCAGAGACATTAATGTATTCGCCTTGTTTTTGAAAAAAGCGGGCTTACAAGATCTCGTCATTAGAATTCCTTCAGCTTGCTACGACTATTTCAGACTAGCAATGACCGCAAGCATGGATAAGGAAAGGTATATCGTTGTATCGCTCTAGACGGTTTGTTCAATGCCGTTTTGAAGCTGCTTTAAAGTAAATGATTAAATCTACCTAGTAGCTTCGTAAATTGTACTAATACGTCTTCGCCAGTAGTACAGTCACCATATTGGGTTTGTAGAGATGTCACCAGCGTTCATTATTTGTACATAATTTGTCTATTCCAGTTGCGCTCTTGCTTTATCATTACCAGTCCGATATTTTATAGTCTCGATTGCGTAAGCAGTGGTTTCATATTTTCGAAGGTATCTACAAGGGCTTGATAGAATTTCTTCGTGCATGTTCCACGATCCTTGTAGGCGATAAGATTGATGATGATTCTTGAAAGACAAAAAAAAACTAGCTCAATTTGGAGAAGTTAGATAGAAAATTCATCGGATGTTATTCGAAACATGCATAAATGAAGGAAATAAACATGAAAGCATGAGTTTGCAAGCTCTTTCTATCACAAAATCTCACCGCGCTTGCATGCGACACTATGCATAGGTTACATACATTAATTCCGAGCAGTTTGCATGGTAAACGGTTGTAACAATGCTTGATTTGATGTTTGCCTTTATCTACTTACTGATCCTTCTCAAAGCTGTAAAAGCACCCATAACCATGTTCCACCATCGGTACGACGCCACCAACAAGCGGAGTGAATCCATTTAGAGAAGTGCTTAACACGAATTTGCCATTTCCTCCACTGCGCTCAAAGGAGGGATCGGTGAAAATCTCGGGCATGTCTTCACCGTTACTCTCCAGCCATGCCAAAATGGCGAGACCCATCAAGTGCCGATCACAACCCTTGGCATGGATACACTCGAACATCGTCAAGTTGAACTTCGCGACGGCTTTACTTAGTAGGAGTCCCAATTCTGCCACTGATTTCTTAGCAATGAGCGCGTTCGAGAAACTAACTACCTGTATTTAAATTATAAAACGGCAAAAAGTCATCCAGCAACTTTAGTTAGAATGTAAAGATTGACTATTATCTAGGGCATATCTAACGTACTTTACTCGGTGGAAAAATGAAATATTTTTGAAGCGCTCAAAATAACTACTCATAAATGATATGTGCATATGAATACGACATTAATAAGAAGACATATACACTAGAATACGTTTGTGATGAAATGCGCGAAAGAGAAAACGCCATCACTACCATTTGCTTACGTAGACCCTGTATACCCCTCAGAACTTTGGATTAACATAGCAAAAATTAAAGCTTAGTTTTGTTATGTTAATCCTAAGAGGGAATCATATCTAAAAGTACTACCGAGTATTTGTCAATAGGCACTGAATCTCATATGAAACCTACGTCGTGATAAAAAAAGAACTGACAACTAAAACATGACGACCAACCTCTTGTGAGCACGACCTGCAGGTTTCTGTTCGGCCTCGATAAAAACCTCGAGTAGAAGCCGTGCAGTACGTCGGTGCAGGCTTCCCATGCAGCAGTATATAAGCGGCCTGCAGCGCAATTTGGATGAACGCTTCGGGATGGATCTGTGACGTTTTAAGGAAGTCCTTCCCGTAACCTTTGAACTCCTGGACATTGACGTCGACTTTAGCGGCAGCTTTCTCATATTCGGTTCGAGCTCGGACAAGACTCATCTCGAGTTCATCGTCAAGTCTATAACACACGAGAAAGACGATTTTTAATACAATAATGATAATGATAACTAGTAGCATGCACTTAATGAAATCAGGATATAATTTAGGTTCGGGCAGGCATTGATTGCTATTTTTTTATTATGTATTAAAAATAAAAAATACATCCTGACATGAATGCAAGTATATATTAAATATTTCATGTATATATTAAATATATTCATGGACATGATGTTATAGTCTGGCACTTTATTACCTAGAATGAACGAGTATATTGATACATCTTGATCTGTACTTAACGTTGCAGATATACTCAGTTACAGTAGAATACGAGCGAGTTGAATATATTAGAGTTACAATTATAAGCATGCTCTGAAAGTTGTGATAGCACTCACTGGAAATCAATATAAACAGGTTCCTTCAAGTTGGCAGGTCTGACAGGTCCCATAGGCTGTCGATTGAGGTCGTCTATAAGCGTCGATAAGTGAGCCCAGTGTGCGAGGCATATGGGTACCATTCCATCAACCGGCGTGTGATCAGAATTAGTTCCAACATTTAAGTTCGCAAAGAAGATAATCTCTAATCCTTTATCGGCCCAACGATCGGCACATCGACCAGCTAGCGACTCGGTCATAATTTCGGACCGTGTTACTGGGGACGTTTCATCTAATACGCAAACCATCAACGATTCCTCAATCACCCTACAATTGAACACAACACGGTGCGAAAAGCATGTCTAGTATATTAATAAACCGAGCTATAGATAAAGGGGAAAAACGAAAGTAAATGTACTGTTAGTTAGTGTATAAAGCGACTATAATAGCATCTATTGCAGAATGCAGCAGTTTATCGAAAAAAAACTTTGCCAAGTTAATTTTAGGGGCTTATCATTATTGCAGTTAACGTAACGTAAGAACTGATTATCAATATTTTAGCTGTCTCTTTAATTAGCGATCCTAGCCCTTATAACTAAAATATAGGTACCCATACTTAAGTTTTTCTTCGTTTCCCTTTGAGAGGTCAATAAGGTGTTGCCTATCGGCTGCCCACTGTTCACGTTCTTGACAGGTGAGAGCTCCAACGCCTTTCCCCCGGGGCTGTGTCGAGCAGTACTTCTCAATCTTTTCTAGACCGATCGCAATTTCGGCTGCGGTAAGTGGTATTTTTTGGGAGTCACACATCTCTATCGAGAAAATGTGACCCCGACATAACACAATGACATTCGTTGGAGTGTCAAACTGCTCCGCTTCTGTGCGAAAGTAAACCCGAAGGTCGTCCATTTCCTAAAAAACAAAAAATATATTTAGTGTTAAGTCTTCGCAAATACGTATAATCTTTATTGTGCATGGGAAAATATAGTCACTTGCGTCAGGTTTATTACTGTGTGGACCTAACTTTCAAAATAACAATAGAGATAAATTCAGATTGTCTAGCTAGTACCAGAATAGGCCCATAACGTTTTAAACATTTTTTAAGCATTTAGTAATAAGAAATTATTTCCGGTTGCTTTGACGTCAGTTATTCAGCCAGTTATAACGACAGCTGAGCTGGACAGTCTTTATCGAAATGTTCGGGTCTGCAGAACCCAATATATAAATTAAGAGACACTACCAAATCGTCAAAAGAGAATACCGTTCTTATGCTAGCATTGTTGCCAGGATATTGACTGTTGCAGAAAATATAGAAGTAGTCTGCCTGACCAAAATGACCAGAAAAGACCACTTTTTGAGTGATTGCCTTAGAATAGATCTTTGTCGGCTCGAGAGAATCCAATGGGTTCCCGGTAATTTCCTAGGTCACCAAAGTAGACGTTATTCACGTATTCACGTAAAGTGCCGCCAGTCCGACAGCATTTAATTAACCAGGTTAACTTCCAATAACCAGATTTAGTGCGGCGAACCGTTAGAATCCACAGTCATCCTTAGGAATTCATAATTGGATCTTCCGAAATTTGAATCTATGAGCTTCAGTCTCGAATTAAACTCGGATCTCGTTTTACGTGTGCTCTTTGCGCCAAAGTAGACATCAGTGTATATTTATAAGTTGTGTTTATCGCCAGTTTACAAAAGTACGTATTTTTGTCCCTACATAACAAATTATACAGCAGCTTCTTTTGCTTACCATTTTTTGTGTAGCCATCGCATCTTAGAACCCCTCGATAGTTTTCGCCAAATAATCGAATATATTAATAAAATAGTTTAAATCGCTTGGCCTACCGAAGTTTGAAAATAAACGGGTCGCTGAGCGTATGTTCGGCACACGAACTTTTTAGTTGACCTATAATAACTAGCATCTTACTACAAATGATTGTTCTAAACCTCGTAAGAAGTCGCCCTTGAGTATTGTACTTGTATTACTGGCGTGCATGATTGTAAGTTAAATCTAATTTACTTGTCTTATTAGCACAATTCCTGGCGCTGATGAAATTGCTTACAAAATCAACTTTTTTTTTCTGAAGCAACTCACGTGTTCGCCCCCTGTAGACAGAGATCATAACGTAAAATTAATGCACTGCGAATTTCTGAAAATAGTGTGCTAGTCCGCCGGACCATAAAAAAAAACTCGTAAACGTAAAATTTAATAAAACCGCTTCACGACAGGGTTTGCCAATCGTAGCCAGTAAATGTTTATGCTGAGAAGGAAAATCGAGCAGAAGGGTTTCGAGGTGGGTTTATTGTTGTATAGTTTTAGGTCTCAAGTCCTTATCACTCGTAAATCAGGTGTAAGTCCTGTGGACCATCAAACATGCCATTTATCATAGATCCAGATGTATTATTTTCATTTGCGGGTGAAACTTTTTGCGTTACTAGTTTCTGTCTAGAAAGCATGATTGGTTGATGCGTGCTAGACAATTAGACAACTGACCTTATAGATGGCAAGGTGTCATTACTGCTTTATAATAATAACTATAATATGTATTAAATACAGCTAACAAATGAACCTGCCAATAGCTACTATTATTGTGGTTTGTCGGGCGTAAAATGCTGTTAAAGCAACTGATCGAATACCGTTTATGTCCGTGTAAATCCGATAAGTGGTGATCTGATATCTGCTGGCAAAAATATTTGATAAACTCATCACTTCTATATTTTAGGCCAATCATAAAAGTTTAGATGATGAGTTTTTCATGATAAGGAAAAAGCCGTTTTAATCTTAAAAAATATTCCTATGTAATTAAAATTTTGTTATGATGCATCCCAGTTGACAATTGAATTCGACTAATTCTGCACAGATGAGCAAAAGTTTATTATAAAAATCGGCTGCTCATTTTTTCAGTGTATCTATTAACGTGCACAAAAGCGAAATTAGCTTCGGCAGATTCAGGCAGCTGTCGTAATTTTATCTTACGTTGCTCTTTTCATAACATTACCGACCTGCTGAGGAACCCTGACGGTGTTAAATGCCCTGCGAAATTGTTCCATACTCCAGGGTATGTTTCGAAAATTCTGCTGCTTAAGCTTCTCCGTTCGAATGAGATGCCAAAATCCCATGTAATGGAACAGGCCTTTGGCGGCGTATTCCCACCTTGGACCAGGGTATCGGCGAGCGAATTCGAACAAGCCAAACGTGCCCGCCATATTGCATTGCGGTATAAGAGGAACTCGGCTGCGAAGATACGCTACGTCACGCCACCACGTATCAAGCCAATTGCGCTCTTCCTTGGCACGTTCGAGTAACAAGTTTTGGAGATGAGCGCCTTGTCCTGTAAATATAAAAAGAAATTTCGAAATAATTCGATTTCGACTTGATTGTACCCAGGCGTAATGACACATCTAATGACAATAAAAGTGCAGAATAAAATGTTCTTGTGGATAGGGTCCTTATTAGGATAAACGACATAGTTTTACATTAGACCCAGCACGGCCATTTCTCTTAAAAAACTGCGCTTCAGTAGGTGTCATGTTCTGGTGGCGTCATCGATCACATGATCGATAATTAACCTGAGCCGATAATTAAATTGCACATTAGATAAACTTCACGAAGGTCGCCCTATGATAATCTCTAACTAGTACTATCAGAAAACTTTAAGCTGCCGACAGCCTTGAACATCGAAAATGTTCATTGAGTCAAGATTTGCTCAACTCCACAACATATTATACAACGTAACTAGTTATCTTTTCCTGAGTAAGAAGTTATCGTACAGAATCCGCATCGTTAATGATGCACAATGAACGATAATGATAGTTTGTAGGATTCTGCCATTGTACTAGCTAAAACATCTTCGAAAGCGTAGTATTTCTTATCCTATTAGATCCGAGTAGGTCAAAAAATATAACCTTCGTTGAATCAGTCTGTTTGTTCTGTCCTTCCTCTCGATTCTATCGTATAGCCAGAGTCGACAAAGAGAGCCACTCGCGTACTGCTTCCTACAAAATCAAGACCATAGCTTCGCATGCGACCATTTAAATCAGAAAGCAAGCTGCACCGCCCCCTAATTCACTAATACGCATCAATAACATGCAATATGATGAAATAGGACCGATTCAGTTCAACGGCAAGCTGTTGAGTTAAAAAGACGTACAACGACCACAGATATAGCTGCATGTTGTTGATATGCTGTGCGCGAATTAGACCCACCTTTGGCAAAGCGCTGGCAGATGCGTTTTGTGTTCTCAAATTCCTCGGGGGTTGTGTGCGGTAAAACTGAATCCAGGTACCTTTCAAGGGTTCTTTCGAGATCGGGGACCAGCAGCGACGGTAGGTCTTCATCCCTATCAAACGTTCGCTTTCCATCGGTGCTAACATAAAGACGTTCCCGCTCCCGAGCCAATGAGTCAGCTAATTTGGAACTCTGAAATTGGCAAAGTACTATTGTCGTTATTTTATTACTGCAGAAAATATTGCTTTGAATAAAATGGCGGATTTCTCTGACGGTCTAAAGACGTCAATGTGTATCATAAATAAATGAGTAATTCTTGTTAAACGCTGGCTGAGTCTTCGTCAGGATGAACTGATAATGTGCGACCAGGCTGAACGAAGCGACCCGTTTCAAGCAACAGATCGCGGCAATGCCGAATGTTAAGCTCGAAACATTTTAATATTCAATGCTATATTAAACTGATGTTCCAGTTAACTGGAACTTATAACGTATGATTCTAATTAATTTTTCAAATGGCCTACCTACTGGAGCGCTATAAAAACAGCAGAAAGCGACAAATCAAAATAAAGCTAAATTCACTATCGCATCAGAAATATAACTTGAATAATTCACAGCACTGCCTGGATAATGTTAATAATTAAACTTTAGTATAATATTATTATATTACAACAGAGTTCTCCTTTCTATTAATTGCCCCGAAGGATCACGATATTTAACTACTAATTGCCACTTTAAAATAGAAAAAAATTTGGCTGGGTGTTAATTTCGCTCGCCATTATACATACGCTATCTCCTATAAAGTTGTCAGTGACATGCTTTCACCGTTGATTTACACATACGCAACCTCCAACAAGGCAGAGCTTGGACAGACGTCGTAACTGCTATTAACAACTTAATGGAAACACACAATGAACACATCCAGCTAGTAGAGGCCTATTTGTCTAACTGTCGGCGTCAAACCTAACCACAATCGGCGCAGAGCCACCGACCTTAGGCCTACAGTTTGCCCCTTTCATAATAAATAGAAAGGTCAGATGCCCAGTTTATTACCCTATCGTGTTCATATATATCTAAACTATAGATTATATATAATAACTAAAGGTGCGTTTCCATTAGTACGCTCCTCCACCTTCTTTTAAACTTAACTATACATGAAACGAGTTTTCGATGTTCTTTATGATAGGTAAACTCAGTGGTTTGGAATCGGACCTTGTATAAAATTGTTCCGTCCTTCTAAACGAGTAGCGTTTGTGTGCTTGCATACAAATATGACTACATTATTATACCAGTGATTATGAAATCGATTTCGCAGACGGTCGTAGCGGTTTTGTAGCTTACTGAAAGGTTGGTTCTATTTGCCGAGGCTTCTTTGATAAGCTCTGATTCCAATAAATATTCGTGATCATTCCATATCGACTAGTCGGAGACATCTGGCAAACTGATGGTGCCCCCACCCACCTTCCAGTAATCATTATCGCCAGGAGCAGATTGCGGGTTCTCATATTTAGCAATATGGCAAGCTGAAGATGAACAGTCATGAAACTCTACCAATCGATTGCCCCAAAGTATTACTCGGCGTAGCAGAACCGCATTAAAGCTCAATTATATAGGGGGCTTGAAGGCCACTCATGGACAGTTCTGCATAATTGCACGAATACTGCGCAGTAAAACAATGCACTGGTCTTTAAGCTTTTTAAAAGCGAATTCGAAAACATCGGACTGTAAGATCTGGATCCACAGCATGATCATTGACCTAACACTGTCATCTCTAATCGTACATTCTCCCGTTATCTATCATTTCCATTCTAAATTTGCGTTGATATAGTATCAAAATCTGTGTTAGTCTAATGAAACAAAGAGGAATTTCGTCGCGTATCATAAGTCAATATCAGCCAAATACCATGTTATATGCTACAGATATGTATAAAAGCTAAGCTGTCCAAGTTTACTAGTCCTCTATATATATATATATATATATAACCAGCCGGTGTCAATTACTCGCATTTCAATAAACAACCACCTTTCTCTAATACCTTCAGCTACAATTGGCGCCAAAATACGAAAACGTTGAGGACGTACGCTCGGTACCCTGCTTTTCGCCAGTTGTTACCGCCTAGGTAAAATTCGCTTAATTTTCTGTAAGTATCATTCATCTACACATCGCCCTTCTGCAAGTGCAAGGTCTCGTTCTCATAACAATCGCTTCGTGACGCTATTATTACGGGCAATGCCAGCCTATGATATCTTTCAGTGATGAATGCCTTGTGAACAATACAGTCGCGGCCGCAACGATAGCCACCGAACAAATGTAAGGTATTTACGTCGGCTCCGAAAAGCATTTATGTATCGGAACTCAAGTTAATTTTAGACATTACGTGCTGCCTTATGCTTCACAAAATAGTTTTGAACTGCGTCGTTTCTTGTTCATGCCCAGCTAAAGAGCGGGATCTGGGCTACAAATAAATGTATAACAACAAAACTGCGCTTATTCAAAAAATATCATACGCGCCATAAAAAAGCGATTTGCGTTGCACTTCGTGTAGTACATTTCTCCAGTACGTTATATTTTACGACAAGTTGAAAGGTTTGCTTAAACCTAATTATATAATCTAAATTCAATATAGATGTAGTATATATGTGTTTACAGGCCCGGTATACTGTAACACGATCTTAACCATCTAAGCAAGTGAATACCTAGGGAGTATTTCAAAACCTATTACGGGGCTTTAGTTTTCTATACGCTTCCTCGATTTAAAAGTACGTCCAACGTAGTCAATCAATATTAACAGCGAGGTCATTTTTCGAATAACACATTTGAAGGACTGTCTACAATTCAGAGGATCTATTACGCTATAGTCCGTGAAACCAACGATGATAATAAACACTGACACTGCTTAATAATTAAAATATGTTTCATGCAAAAGATGACGCTGTTTTCCTGTTTTAGTTAGCTATATGGCTGTCATTCTCGTAAACAGGTGTGAATAGAGTGGTTAAGTAACAGATTTAGTAAATCATATTTCCGCTAAAACCTGCCAATTCTTTCTGCATAATAGGAGATGGACAATGGAACTATTTAGTGGTATACAGGTCGACAATCGTATAAAACCTGAAAGTGAATAGGCGTAGCATTTCATATTCAATCAGATCAAGAAGTTCTGATTAGAATAAGAACCTAATTCGATGTTGTAACAATCACCGTTCTACCAATTTTTTACGATAACATTATTGAAACATATTTTTTCTTACTTCACATGTCTTCAATCTAGCAAATTATTCATTATAGTTATAAATTTCACAACTGTCAATGTTTTGCATTAGGGTATATGTATTTTTAAAGTTATTTCAGCTCCTAAGTTACTGCTGTGAACTCGCAAAGACGACTTTGGGTCTTTTATTCCGCGCCAGTGCAAGCAAATTTCATCTGCAGCAAATGCTAACAACCCTGAACAATTATACTGTCATGCTTGGTCCTACAACGGACCAAGCCAGGACACAGTTGCTCAAAAATGGGGAAAGGCTTACTGACAATGATCCGATTTGGTCGAAGTTGACAATTTGAAAATTGCCAACCTGTTGAGGTACACCTGTTTCAGGCCAACGACAACAGGGATGCCCTTTACCGGCCATCCAGCGAAGAGAGAAAAGTAACCATTACAGCTATTACGGTTGAAAATAAGCAGAACCAATTAGTCGAAACAGCGGCTAGGCTGTTCACTTTGAAGGCTGCTTCGACTGCCGCATTCGGTATCCCGATTCTTTAGGAAGAACTAAGTGTCTGGGACCTACTACATATTGCATACTTACACAAACCGAGTGATATGATTCAAACTCAAGGTCAAAAAATCAAATGTACGGAAACAGAGTCATGCCGGAAATCTCTGAATCGGGCGAATTGAAACTGAAACATAATGACAGAAAAATTGGCAAATGCACCGCATTTACATTGATAATTTGTAATTTGGTATTTTCGGCACATGATGTTACACGATATTGCTTGGGGAAATAACTGTTCCCAATTGCAATTTGGCATCCTTTCTCACGCTAGCAGTACGTTTTTCTTAAGTTTCCTTTTTAGTTCAATAAACAAGCTTCAAGACATATTTCCATTGGAGAAGATTTGAAGAAAGTGGTAAGCATAGATATTCTAAATATACTCTACCTGTGGTTGGATCTTCATTGGCTCATTATACTGTTACTGTATAAAATACGTTCTTGAGTTATACCACCTTAGTACGAAATCACCATCACTCTAAATTAATCACTTTTTCCGCTGGTCTGTCCAGTAACTAGTGAAGTCCGTTGCCAAGGGCTAAAAACGAGCACCTGACTAATGTTCAGTCATTGTCATTTAAGACCCCTGTAGGACAGCATGGTCTCAACAATTTGCTGTCGTGCCCATTCCAGACTCTTGTCTCGCTAAAAAAAGAAAGAGGAAGGCAAAAGTCCCGCTATGCGTCAACTAAACACTTGCTTCGTTTAAAAGTATGATAATGTCTACCCAGCGACAACAGCTCCTTGAGTAAAAGAAGTCGGCATACAGGAATGAGACCTTTAGCGGGCTTGCAATAGTCGATATGAGACTGGACTTTGAAGGGTCAGAGGTCGGCGAGTCGTGCAGAGGGTTCGCCAAAGTCTGTGCCACGTAGATGGCGCATCTGCAAAGCACCAGAAACCCTTTCTTTAAAGGAAGTAAATACATAAAGATAAGGCACAGCACGAAAAACGAATCGTTCACAGTTGAATCAATGAGCAAATAAAAGTAGAGGATAACCAAGGTTTACTTTGCGAACATATAGAATTAGAGGTCTGTTATATCGAGGTCCTTATGTCAACCTATTAATCCTTTCGCAGTTTTATTTCGTCTTAGATATCCTATTGTAGACTCGTTTCATGTAACTGGGACAAGACAGTTAAATTCATTGAGCTAACAATATAAAACTCATTGGTAAATGTCTACAGCGGTAGTCACCAAAGATCAGTCACCAAAGTACTGCCATGCATTCTTGCGCATAAAAAACAAACAACTTTTTTTATCGATGTCTATCAAAGTTTAGCAGTTAAGATATATTGGCAGTCGTGTCTAAAGCGACATAGCTTTTATTTATTTTTAGGTTTCTTGATAATACTGTTATATATATATATATATATATATATATATGTTATAAATATGGAAGTCGATTGTAGATGTTAGGTATTTGAAATGTAAAAAAAAACGGTTGAGTCACAGCAGAACAGTGCAATATGTAGAAATGTAGATGTATGTACATCTAAAAACGATATAGAAAAATTGTAAATATCACGAAATGTATGGCTGTCTACAAGATACGGACACATAGCTGGGTATAAACCTATAATCCCGGCTTTCGAATGGCTCATAACAGCAATATTAAGGATGTTAACAAACAATGATGCTTGCAGGTTTAAAGATAACGGTACTGGGTATTTTTTTTCGCTATCGATAACTTGGGTTGTGTCTAGAGAACAGAGCCACCATAGCGGTTTGGTTCACCGAATAGAGACGAAACTAATACGTGCGATTAGTTTTTACATTCGATTAATAACTAAGCTTTAGAACTGGTAGATATTTTTTAATGCACTTGCATTAGTTAAAAAAACATATAATCAACACACAACGGAGAACACAGTTGAGTCTTAGATTTATGCGGTTGTGCGCCTCAATTCCAGTGGCCGCCTTTTGAAAAACTTACGACGCATGAGCTTCGTGATTCTTACCAAAATTGCTATGTCAAAACACAATATTCAGAAGGAAGAATTGTGTTTATTTAACCAATAACGGCAAATTAACACTTTTAATCCATGAAAAATTATAGAAATGACATTATACTAATTTTTGCAACGCAGTTTCGCTAATTATCTCACTAAGCAATGTCAAAAACCTGGCAGTAATTTCTTCTATTTTTCTGTTCAGAAGGCTTTTTAACTTTTAGAGAAAATAGTCTACTGTGAAAATATTACAATGAGAAAAACACCTGGCATTGAGCAGCTTTAGAAGTCTTTGGAGCTTGTCCAAGAACGCGCTTTCATTGGTAGTAAGTCTTCTGATAAAGATGCTGTGGCTTGAAAGGGTGTTATTTTGTATTCGTGTTTGGGTTTTTAAATTTAATCTGCAAAAACGTATACAAACCTATGATTAGAAGAAGATAAGTTTATAATGCGTTTTCTAGCCGTTCGTTTTGAATAATTTGGCATTCGCTTCACAGGTATAACGAACCTTGCCATTAAGACGCGTTGGAATTGGCAAGCTGATCAGAATTTCAACGCAATAGCCTACGCCGTTTTAAAACGTAACTTTCAAATTATCCTTGAGCAATAGTAACTGCGGTGACATTAACGATCGGTATAATCAACTCAAGTCTGTCTATAGTTTAGGGTTTTTCGTACACACAGACAGCCCCTTAAATATAGCTCCATGTGTCCTATTTGCACGTTACGGAGGGCTTAACCGATATAGGACCAAGATCAAAATACAGTAGTATCTGTGCACCGACCGAGGCTTCTGAAATGATGTCCTTGTTGCTCAACTTTATCTTTTTACAGTTAACTTCATGGTAATTATTTCAGGCTAGCAAACGTCACAGATAGCCAAGGACAGGCGTGGTTACGTTGTCTGCGCACCGATGTCCTGATCTCAGCTGTGTTGTTCTCTTATTAAACATGAGGCACGTATGATTATACTAAAAATAATGCTGCCCTAATTAAATTTACAACTTAACTATACATATCTCTAGTACTTGAGGTACAAGTAACGGTGGTTAGAACTTAATGCAGGCTGAAGTCTTAACATTTAACCATCGCCTATGCAAAAGGGAGAACTTAATACTGATATTAATAACATGGGTGGTCATTAATTATTTTAGCGGTTAAGTGAGCCTGAAGCATGGAGATCCCACTATCTCACAGAAGCGAACACGAAACACCTGTGTCCAGCATGCCCGTATTAGAATAGTTTACGAGACTAATGCTGGCGATGCTTCTGCCCCTGGTCCTGTACGACTGTGCAACAGTGGTGTCCTTAACTAATTCTGTCGACGTTTGATTTCAAATTGTGACAATTTAACAAGTAGCAGAGATCGTCGCATATGACCTATCGAGCAGTCCAAAGGAGAATGAAGCCGTCTAACAAGCGTCTAATATTTCAAAAAACCTTTCAGTAAAACGCCATGTAAGTGACACCAATCACGCAGTCAACCGATCAAGAAATTCTACGTATGTACTGAAAGGCTGAATTGTATGGCAACACTGTCGGTAGCACTTACGAGTTCGAGAAACCGAAAATACGATTATTCCGGAACTGTGCAAAAAAGTAGCATCTGGCGAGCATTTTTTTGCTACAGAACTAGCGAATTAGACATTCAGTATACAGATATGTTAGATGGGAGGGCTCCATATTTTTTTATTCGATTTTGTTATGCAGGTAACGATCGGTCGCATTTGGTTAATAAGCTCAAGGTTTTGATTTGAACAGTGATATCTTCATAATGACTTTGATAATGCTTTTACTCTTCGTAATAAGGTTGTCTTAGCCACTGCTAAAATGATCGAATACTAGAAGTGAAATCAAATCTTCAAAGATACTTTTCTTTACTTAAAATTGTTTTCTAACATATTCCTATGGAATTTTTCACCTAATCACTAGCACGATATTTTCTACTTCCGAGTTATTTAGACCAGCTGATACCTTTGTCTTTAAATTTCATAAGCCATCATTCACTTGAGAAGAAACTACCAACCCTACATACTATAGAAGTTTGAGGATAAATCTAAGAGTAGTCTTCGGGTGTCAGGGCTATTAGCTTAATAAACAAAAAACTAGCGAACGTGATAATATTCTAGATTCCGACACGTATAGAGAAACAAAGGCGTAGAGGCACAGTTATCTTTGTGCTTGAGTCAAGTAATTTGTCTAGTGACAACCACATTTAACTGTAAACGTTCTGGCTCACGTCGTGGCAAACACGCACAATTCTCTTTTAAATTATTTTTTAAGCACAAGTGAGTTTTGTTCGTTATCCCCTAGAGTACCGCCCAAATAGACAAAATTACTCAGTTTGTAAAGACTAACTACTAAGAAATATTGAGGTTTAACTTAAGGGGCTAAGCTACAAATAAATCATGTACTATCTAACAAGTTTTTAAAATGACAATTTGCTGAAATACGTCTAGATACGAGCATATCAGCCAGTGGATTCCTTAAAACGTTTAAATATTTAGGATGGTAAAAAAAAGTCCAAAAAACACAGATGAATCAAGGCACGAAAAGGCCGTGTTGGGTCTGAAGGAATGGTACGACAGGTCTTCGCGCCAACTGGAGCATAAAAAAAGTACAGACGCCTAAAGAAAATTACATTTCAACTTTCTTTTAATCATTAATTTTCTGTATGTCGTTTTGTTGCAGGGTTGTAATTTCATTTACAGTAACGCTTTGTCTCTCATAACAGTTACTTATAACATTTCATCCTAATAACAGCCAAAGTAATCGTAAAGGCCAAATCGGCCTATGGCCGGTTCTACCTTACATCACCAGGATCAATTTGGTTGCGTAGCTTAATGCAGGTCCAGTTTCTTTTAAGCAGTTTACTCGAATTTGCTGATTTAGCACCAGAGCTCATGGCGCCCCTCATTGTTTACCTACCGTTCAGTGTTGAGATGATCCCTCTTGCAATTTGGCTACCGAAAAGCAAGTCAGGGTTATTAAACTGTCCTAAATAAGGCCCAAAAAAAGGCTCAGTCTAACAGATGTCATCAGCTATTTATAACGCGCATAAATACAGATCCATTATCTACTTTATTATAGTACAGCCACGGCATAAAAACGTTTTGATAGAGAAATACGCACAGAAAGCAAAACACTCTTTCCAGCAATAATCGTCCACGTTCTGAGCCGTACCGCTGCACCTTACTGGTAAGTTGTTGCACACATTAGTTTTTAATTCCCTGAAATGTCCATTTGTGGTTCGTTTGTAGGCAGTTACTTCAAGCCACTGAATTCAGATGCTACCCGATTTTAGACTCTTCTTTATAGGACACCCAGTCCTGTTACCAATAATGGGAGCTATATATACCGCGAAAGGACAGCGTTTTGCGCCTAATTAGGCAGCAGTATCGTTCCAGTTTTGATTGAAAAGATGGTGCGTTCACTCAATCGCCTGACTGTAAGAAAACGGCACCTGGATACCTGAAGAGATAGCTCGATGCCCCTTCGTAGGCAGCCAATTGCACTAAAAGATAATGCCGTGCTTATTTTAATGGTCGGCTCCGACCTGATTTTCAATACAATCACATACGCCTTGACGGTTGTGAAGACTGGCTATTGCGCCAGATGGTGTCACTGGTAACGGGTCGCAATAGCAGGCCGCGGTAACAAACTAGATTGTTACAGCACATTTCGAATGGTTTGGTTAAATAGCATTTATTGTTTATTCAAGGTAAACGAGCGAGTCAAGGGCGACATGGCAGTATTAGATTCCCGTCAACTTTAGTCTCGTATAGACTAACAAAGCTAATACACGTTTAGAAGATGTTACTTGACAGTTCGTTTAAGAAGCAAACATTCTCTGTAGTAGTTTATGTCGCATTTAACTGAATACTATACGGGTATGACCCCCGAATCACGTATTAAATCACAACGTTTACCTAATAAACGTGGTCGGCACTTCGGGTAACAATGCTGAAACTAATTGATATTATTTGTTAACCCCTCGTTTAGAGTTGCATAAGTAGGACGTGTAGGATGTCTAGTTGCATTTTTCCTGATATTAAGAAACATTCCTTTTACAGTTTGTCCTACTTACGATGCCCCTGAATTAAGGTTCATTAAAGGCGCAGAGAAGCACACATCAGGTTTCACTAAAGAAACTGTTGAATGGCTGTTTATTGAGTACGAGAAACAAAATAATTATGTACATCTAACTGCTGTACACAACGTATCACAGTGCGTACCAGTTCCAGTGTACTCCATACAATGTGATGCATGACAAACGAAAAACGCACAGATGATTACAGAGTAGTAACAAATAAGCACAATGTATAAAATTCTATAAGCATTTATTTACGACAGGTACTGGCGAAGCTGTTTCAGGCCAATAGACGCGGCAAAAAAAAAAAAACGAAAATAACCAACAATACCAGCAAATAATACGGTTTGTGAAAAAGTGTTTACGTGTAAAATTTAATAGAAACGTATCTTTCAACTTTGATTTTTGCCCTAAGGAAAATACCTGTATTTTAGTACATGTGAGTGAACGACCCATTACCTAAATGACTGACTAGAATGGCTTTAGCGTTGAATGTATTATCAGATCGTGGACTATAATATCAGAAAACGATAAGAATGCTTTAGGCTTTGCTTTGGTGAAGTTTACAGAAATGCTATCGTATACATTAATTGTTCACATGTGAGCTAAACGAATACGATAGTGGTGACTATATTCCTCCCGATTCTAACAGAATACAATGTGTCCATAATAGATCAACTGAGTTTAACCTTGGTTCTGAATGATATCTGAGCAATAACGAATAATCGAAGTTCAACGAAAAGATAGCGTATATCAATCTTAGACGGGCTATAGAATAAAGACGGATTCAAAAGATAGGTTCAGAAGAATTTCGAAATGCCATCCGACATACGGCAGTATTTTTCTGTTTAAATTCTTTCAAAAGACTATAGAAACATGTCCGTGAAGTATTGTAAAAGACCATGACAGCAGCCGAAATTTCAGCCTCAATTTAACACAGCCTTATATTTAGTGTGAAATGTCTGTTTTTACTCGATTTTACTGCTTTTTAGCGACCTAAAATGATCTGTATCGTATAACATCAGCCTTAACGATGCTTCAGTTATGACCACTAAAGTGTCTGCTGTAGGTTTCCAGTGCAATATTAATTAAAATATGCGACCTTGCCATGTATGGTGTTTTCTAAAAATTGTGGTGTTCGAAATACTCATAAAATGCTAAAGACAAACAGGATAATCTGACGGACGGTCCAAAAAAGCCAAATGGGCCATGAGCACAACCATGGTTACTAAAGAACTATTTACATTACTAGTTTGAGAGTGACAGATATCCATTGCTTCAAATATGACGCATTGTATTTTTGTCTGACTGCTATCACAACGACTACTACTTAAGGCTTACATACACACAATTCGACCCATCCAAAAGGAGTGATGAAAAGTTACAAAACAATAAATGGATTTCGACTGTAAAAGGTGAAAATGCATCGTATTTTTTAATTGCTTAACACATTGTTTTAGCGGCTTATTAGATCAATGCCAATTTTTTTGTGTTACGGACACAGAAAGTCGCAGATGGATTATTAGGAAATAAAACCGAACATAGATCGTTCTAGTTAAGATTTACTATGTGCCCACTAAATTTAGAGGAGTATGAGAATCAAATCCGGGCAGAAAAATACTTCGCTTCGTGCCGAAAGCAGCCAACCACCTGAAGTGGTTTTTCTGAAATCCAGCCAATTTCTGAAGTAACAGACGTGAAACTCGAAAATTATTTGGCGCCTAAATCATGCATAAGATTATTTTTACATCTGGGCATTCCGTGCCTTGAAAAATACCACAAGTTTACACCTTTTACAGGATTCGCCAAATATATTTACGTTTCTAAGTCAGTTACAAAGAAAACGGGTTACGGAAATATCGTACATATGCACCGTATGCAAATCATATAACAATAATAAGCTGCCCTTTGAATTTCTATAAACTAACACGAGCGTAATCTCGTTCAAGTGTTTGGAGTTGAACAGTAGGCAAAATATTCAACGAAACTAAATAATAACGTTGTATTTGCCGTAATGTTTGCCATAGAGTTAAAAAAAATAACCTCATAAAGATAAGAACCCCACAATAAAAAATACCAAAATTTTCCATACTTTTTTGTGCATTGGTCTTTAAGAAAGATAATTTGCATTATGGTTTTACATAGTCGAAGAATAGATTTTTCAATGCAAAACCCGCGCTAAATCTCATTCAAAGGGTGCTCTGTTTTCTTAAGACAAGTGGCTCTTGTGGCGTTCCTGATGGGGGGTACCTTGGGATCAGTTTTCATCTTCGTACCTCCTTTGCATATCGCTAGCCTGGGGAGTAAACTGGAAATAATGCTGCGAGCAAGCTCAGTATATCACAAAAATAGATGATTCTTTAGTACAGCATTCGTTATTCTACCTAAAAGCCCCAAAGATAAATGTATAATGGCCGCTCTACATCACCTGCAAATCTCAGTTTTCATTCTGATGATGAGTCGATTTGCTGTTTACAATTGTGTGTGATCATCAAGGACTTGCCAACTAAAGATTCTCATTATTGTTCTTAATATGATGCAGACAACCGACAACGCCTTAGGATAGATAGAAATTTGACGGGAATATATGTAGCTTGACGAACCATTTTGTTTCGTAATTTCCAAGAGAGTTCTTTGTCTTTGTTACTTTGAGGGAAAGTAATTTGCTGTTACAATCAAGTATCATGAAGATAAGGCTCGTAGCTAACTAACAACTTAGTGTTGGATATTGATAAGAAACCAGCATTGAGCTGGCTAGATCAGTTGGCTAAATTTATCAAATGTATTATCAGTCCTTATAAGCTCGTTATATTCATGAAGAGTAATCCTATCGCAAAGGTTTAGAAGTTGAAGTGTAGATTCAAGAATAATACATGACATTATATTATGTGTGAACAAACTTATCTGAGAAGGAACATGAAAAATTCGTAAATACTAACTTCGTCTTTGACATTCTCTGTCCAATCCATTGCGTAGGTTTTGCTTGATTCCTTGAGGATTAACGTTTACCTTCTTGCTTATACTCTTAAGAATTATTATGGTGGAATTCCTGGATGAAATTAGACGTAGTTTACCAGTTCAATTACAAAAGCAATAATAGGCATCATGCGTCAAATTCGTTTGCTTATAAACATATATATATATGTAGCATAGGTCGCTTTCACTGACACGTAACTGGCCATATGTACTTGATGCACGCACTGCACGAATCGTCCTAGGTCAGATCGGAGCATATTTAATCTGATGTACCCTATACAACCAGACATGTGCTACTTGTTCGCCCATGATGGGGCTAGTGTCCACTCAAACACAAACAAAACTTTTCTATTTTCTTCTATAGTAGATCAACATAAATTATATTCTTTGCTCGCAATCACAGTTACATTTCATCGCTTGTCAAAGTGAAGCACAACGCTGTTGTAGAAAAGACAGAATTTACATTTGCTTCAACTTTCGTTTGAAAGTTGTTACGCATCCAACTGTACAGAGACAACAAGTGCTTTTATTCAACAGGCCTACGACGGCACAGGTGCCTCCATCGGAAGTGAAGGCTGCTAACCCGTCTGCAACAAAAGCACTACCCGAATTACAATGGGCTGTTTCTCTTACAAGTGCTGCCGTCAATTTCAGCTCACTGTCACCAGGCCGTTACCGCGCGCGAATATTCTGGTCTGACCTCCATCAGTCGAAAATCGACAGCGCCGCCTTTACTAGCATCGACATCGCTCCGAATGGCCGACCATCTTTGCAGCCGCATCTGAAACACTGCAATGCAAAATAACCGTTCATTTCTGCTACAGCAGCGAGTTGCGCGATCACAGTGCCTCCGTGCGCATAAAATCGACAACACTCGCTCAGCGGGCGAGCAGTTCTTGACCATCATCCGCTAGTATAGTTGATACTACGACGACTAACGTCGTTTGAGGCGCTTGCGGTATTTCGGGTTCACCAGAACAGTTGCTCCGTACAATAGCGTGGCGTAGACAGTAAAGCGCTTCAATATATCCCAGTTGCTGCTCCTAATACATAGCGAACGAATTTGCTCGTCGTTGCAGTCGTCATTTTGTCTGAGTTGAGTCGAACGACAGTGCTGCCAGATATTAGTAACACCGACAAGCTCATACGCATGACAACAGTTATTATACATTTACATTTATTGAAACCTTGGTTGAGATGGATCAGGGGGTCACTGCTTCAACTCTTGCCTATACACTATAAATAACTACACAATGTGTGTAAATAAAAAAAAAAAGAAAAAAAAAACATTCAATTTAGCGCACCTGCAATCTGGTACCGAGAAGATCAACATTCCAAGCCGCAATGCGTTAGTTGACGACTGGTTTGAAAAATGATTCTACGTATTCTTGATGGCGCCTGCCTTGCTTGTAAGCCTTAGACGTTGACTCGTTGGTGTTTGAATATCACAAAGCTGTGGGATTCGGATGAGTCGGATCCAAAACTGAGTTCAGCATTGCAGAATTCCCATTTCTTTATCCTGCTTGTCTTGTATTTCTTTTTATATGTATAACTATGTGATGATAACAACTGAACGGAATATATTTATACACCCTCACAAGGTTTGTTTGCTGAGCTCAGCTTAAATACCAATCAGCACAAGAACATAATGTAGTCAACTAAGAGCGGCATTGGAGTTTTTTTGATAATGGTCTTCTGTTTTCCGGTCAACAAAGATCGTTGAATTGCTTCACGAGACCCTATGCCAACGGCGACGGACTAACATAGATGTATTCAAGCCAAAAGATGCTTCAGTACAAACATTTTTTTAGTTTTCTGAAAGCTTATAACACACCCTTTATGACTTATCTTGTTTTCAATTAAGCACTCGATAATCATTAATTACTCGGAGACGTGAAGACGTCTGCATATAATCGATAGGTTGGCAAAAGAATAGAAGATAGTTTCGAGCCTTGGTACCTGATCCAGAAACATATATTTTAATGATGCAGTACAATACTTGACACTCCAATAACATCAAAAACCTTTTGATTGTACTAAACGTAATTTGTAAGTAAATCCACCACTTTTTTTATATATAAGCCTCATACGAAAACCTTTCATATAAAATTTATTTTTTACACATTGCTTAATTGTGAAGTTACTAAGTAGGGAAGGGCTCAGTGGATAACCGAGCTTCATGTTTGGAAGCGAAGGTACTATATATATATAAGCGAAGCTAGATAGAGTAGGGCACTTAGCTAAAAATTCTAAAATGAGAAATACGAAAGATATTAGAGCAGCATAGTGGATTGTGAATGATTATCCACGTGCTTTCACGTCGTAGGAAACTAACTTGATTGACTAAATATATCAAGTACGTCATAATACCATAATGTACTCTGCTTGACTTGTACTACATTACGTGTCACTAAGTCTAGGAAATTTTTTATGTGTAAAAGTTTGTTATTTGCATTCTTATATCTTCGCTTGTAGCTAAGTATAGTAGTCTCTATCCACTTTTCTCTGAAAGTAAATGCGTCAAATCGTGTCTTCACGCGAATATACTATACAGCTTTAGAGATATGTTTATTTAAATTTCTGCAATATAGGCCGTAATGCAATGATGTATTAATGCTAATAATCTCTTATTGTAGTTGCTACGGGCGGCTATTTTAAGCCAGGCGTCAAGCATATCATAAAATTAATTGACTGAGTTTGTTTTAGCAACATGAACGAACACAAAAACCTTTATATTTACAGTAGCTATTATTAGCCTTAAAAGAAAAAAAAAGCCATTAAAAACATTTATCCTTTAATCATCTGATTTTAATGATTACTTTAACCTCTATGGATCCAGTCTATGTATTTACTTATATATATATATATATATATATATATATGTGAATGTGTCTTTCGACTCGCTTACATTTTGGATCTATAGAACTAAACATAGTCAACGCCAAGATACGATACAAATACAAGATACGATTAGAAAGCTTATATTTAGAAAACAATACATTACCCATTTTGATACGCAAGTTATCCTAAACTTTTAGGAAAACTTGCGTATCAAAACTTTTTTCATAAACTTTTAATTTGTATTCTTCGCGCCGTAAACAAGTAATTACCTAAAAGTTGCGCGCCCGCTTTTGTTGGATACGAGGTAACGCAGCATACGAAGTTAAGCTGAAGCGTTTACGATCCAGATCAAAGCTCAACACAACTCAATCAAACCTCAAACAGAAATTTGTAACCGATTGTATTGTAACAAAGACTTACTTACTTGTGAGCCGTCCAGCATGACGTCATATTATGCGCGAGGGCTTTATTTACCTCATCTAAATAACCACAGAATTTTCACCGCACAAAAACAATGACAGTAGCAAATGTTCAGTTCTGTGTTCTTTTTCATTCGTTTGGCAGGTGGAGCTTTACCCTTTCCACACTGAGCACTATGAGCGGCATATTCCGTAAGATAGAGCGCGGAGTGTACGGATCTGCTAGTCGGCGAAAATTGATGATAGGCAACTGGTTAGTTAATTCGTTCACCTTGTTGTCGGCACCTATTTTTTTTTATTGAAATAGTCGAACAACCAAGTAGTCAAAAGTTATAAACAAGTTTCTTCTTTTTTGTAGTTCTCAATAAACATGTGTCATGGCTCTTCATATTATGCAGGACCTTGTTGTATAGTTCTCTAGTCAGCATTAGAGCAGTGTGTTTTGATGCTTCTCGCACAGCAAGTTATTCGCCGGAAAATCGGGCTGCTCTTACTAGACGTGGATGTCAGCTGTCTGGCGGTCGATCATTTGCTGCAGGGATCGGTGACCAATTTGTGTTGCGCTAAGTATATTCAAACCACTGCGTTCGTAGATGGGACTGTGAATCCTTATGTACACTAATGCTACTTTGTTTGTAATCTATTTCGGTAAGTGTACTTACCTCACTGTCGGCTGCTATATGAGCGATAGTTGATAAATACTAAAGAACTGCATTCGGATAGCGATTTTCAACCAGATCAACATTAACCCCAGTCCGCTATTTGTGTTTGATAGTTCCGATTAAACGGGTTGCCGATCATACGAAAGCGTGACCAAGTTATTGCCAGTCAAACGATATACCTATCTCGTATATAGTGATCACTGTGATTGCTGCATTTGTCTTTGTTTTTCGACTTCACTAGCAGTTCTCGTTAATGCTCTTACTTAAGATTTGCTTAAGTGTTCGTTTCATGAGAGATTCTAGAACGCAGAGCGTCACTTTAGTAGCTGCCGCGCCCAGGTTGAATGCTATAAACACTTATTTTCGTCCATGAAATAACAGCGGTTGCACTTTGTCTATGACAAATAAGTATTCCTTGTCGCTGCGTTATGGCATTTGTAAATTCGCTAACGCAACGAAAATCGTGCTTTCTCTGATTTATACATATATATGTATATATATGTATGTGGGTCCAAAAAATGTATTGCAGATGTGCAAAATGATTACCGTTCTGGTCGCTACACTGCTAATAACAGTGCGCTGTTAATTCACAAACTTCAACAGACTTGCAAATCGTCCAGTATCGTCGTTTTTCTGGCGTGAATTTTACTTTTATAATATAAAAGTTCAAAGCATCAGGTGTAAGGAACGTGCAGAATATTAAATAGAACTTTTTCATACCAGCTATATATTTTGAAGATACTCATCAAGATGTACTCTCGCATCACAATAATAATGTGCAGGCGGCCTAAAGCTACACTATCAAACAAGGTGTGACAAAATAACAACGTAAACGTTTTTGGAACGCCCTGGAAACATACTTTTTGGCCTATTGGTTCTGCATTTTATAGGTTTATCTTAACATCTGCGAAAAGATATGCAAGTAACAGTATTTTTGTGGCCATTGTTAGACGCGGCTATTTATATACTTCAGTGAGCTATTTCGGCGCCGCTACTGTTGTCTGAACGGGTCAACAGAGTTTTGACGAATGGGCGTTTGTCGTGTATTTGCATTAATCTGATAGATTATTGTTATGATTAACCTGAGTAAATGTGTTTGTGCTGCATCAAAGGCTTTCATACCGTTGCTTCTTCTAGTATGTAGTAATAACCTATTGAATACAATCTGAAAAATAGAGTTCGCGTTATTTAGCGGAACTACTGGGCTTATAAACCTGCATCACAACTTATAATAATTTAAATAAACTACATTTTGCAGAATGTTATATATAAAATATACCGCATTATCTCAGTTTAATTATATCGAGCTTTAATTGAAAGTAATTAAAACTATTTAGCCGTTCCGTGAGAGTCTGTCCTCTCTACTATATCAGATTCTTTTATTTTTGCACTGCAGTAACGCGTCTTGCTTACACTGTCACCGAAAATCTGACTCTGAGCGGATCTAATCATCTGCGGTTGGAAACGTCGGGCTCCAGATAGTGCCAGTACGTAGTTCATACACAGACGTTAACATGCTGCTTTCTCAGCTTTGTACGTAGCTTTTGAACAAGCGTTTCTATTAAGCTATTATTCTCTAATGACTGTTTGAGACTACCTGTAGGTTTTTGTTCTCCATTGGCTGTTCTTTGTTATACACGATGTAATATCTTTATCAACCTTCGTTTTGCTACAGTTGACGTATACGGGAAATTTTAGAATTTGGAATACGCTTTTTGCCGCTTATATTGCAAAACACACATTTTCTTTACACACGAATCAGAAAATTGTTGGAGGTGAGACCGCTTGCAGACAATAAAACGTTCATAGATCCTAAAGATTTTTTTGTCCCATAAAAAACTATGCAGCTTGAAAATCACGGACAAAATCAGAGGAACATCAACAATTAGTGGAACTCTAATAAAGAAAGGATATCCAAGTATCACACAAAAGACCGTAAATAAATGCTTGGCCTCCAATGTAAACGTCTAATTGTTTATACGGGTGACTGTGTCAATTTGGTTTCATGCGTGCGCCGTGTTCTAACATTAGCAGATGCAAGAGTAAGCCGCCAAAGGACGTCCGGCCTCACTTCTCCAACCAACCCGGCTAGCAAGAATGCATTTGCCTTTAACAAAAACTACAATTCAGCTTACCCCTTTAGCGGCTAACAATCAGCCATAGAGTAACCGCTGCCCACAAACAGATTTAGCAAATTTCGAAGTGCGGTACAAAGGAGTGCATGCCATCTGCTCGACGTTACAGCCATCGGCTGCACAAGCCTGCTTATCCCTTCGAAGACGTTGCGAGACTTCGTCGGGAATTTTTAGGAGGTCCTTTTCGAGGGCTTCTTGAAAACAATTGCGATGGGCGACGGATGGGCCTTGTTTGTCCTATCGAGCTCCATGTTCGTTGGGTGCTACCTCAGCGGATTGATACCCGTGTCAATGAAGTTGTCAGAAGACAAGATCAATGTCGTATCAATTCTTGGAGCAGGTTTGCTGGTCGGAACCGCGCTAACCGTCATCATACCTGAAGGTAACGCAGACACTTTCCGCAATAAAGACATGAGTCGTTATTGTTTTGTGCCTATTAGCTATTCACCTAACCTAGATTTCATCTTGTTGTGTGATTTTTCATCGTATCATGACTTTAGGCTTAAATTTGCCCGCTTGAATTGTATTTCAGGCGTATCAACGCTGTATTTGTCTCGTCTGGAAAAAGCGCATACCGACCACCATCAGGAAGTGGCTACTGAAGCTAGGCATTCAGGGCATCACCATGAAGCACATCATTTCGATGATCCTCACTCACTTATTGGAATCACACTTGTCAGTCTGAGTGCATGCCCGGTGTTTTAAAACTGCTTAGTTGATCAATTGATAAAGCCACATACGGATTGTTTTTATCGTCCTGAGTAAGGAGAACTCTATAGATAAACTTAAAGTATGCTAGTGTAGCTTCTTTCTAGAGTTAACTGTCATCTCGAAAATTTTTTTCCCATGAAATGTGTATGTTTGCCCATATTGTTTTCGCTTTATTTATTTAGCATTTTGTTCCTATTTAACATTTTTTTGTTGTCAATGTTCCATAGGTGATAGGTTTCGTGTTTATGCTATTAGTAGACCAGTGCAGTAAAAGAGGCAAGAGTTCCGAGGAGTTACTACCAACGGGACCGAATAAAACAGGCGCTATCAGCATTTGGAAAACACGCCCGGCAACGGCAACGCTTGGACTCGTAGTTCACGCAGCAGCTGACGGAATTGCCTTAGGTGCGCATCTGTGAGATATTTCTGTTTCATTCATTTTGCGTTTAGATTTAGCCTGAATACATTAAACAGTAAAAGGGTCAGCAACGGTGATTTGCAATGACACAGAAGTGCACTAGCAAAAGGTGTGTAAGGTTTGTTTTATTTAAAAATAACAATCAAGAAATAATAATAAACGATTCCACAGATTCTCTCGGCAAAATTAGTTTTCTACACACCTTTCTTTCATCAAGATATTCTTTGTCTATAAAGAGACGCTGAGTCTATATCGGTACTATTGGGAATTCCAAACAGTGATGCGTAATATTGTTTATTGACGTGGCATTTAACTAAGATAAATTTATAGACAATGTGTTAATTAATTTACTTTTTTATTCAGGAGCGGCTGCAACAACAACGCGTGCAGAAATTGAGATGATTGTTTTCCTTGCCATCATGTTGCACAAGGCGCCCGCTGCCTTCGCTCTCGTGTCATTTTTGCTTCATGAAGGCCTCGATCGTTCCACTATCAAGAAGCATCTCTTGCTATTCTCCGCAGCCGCACCGATACTTGCTATAACAACGTACTTTGGTATAAGTCAAAATACCAAGGTGAGATGGTGCTCTGCTTGAAACGAAGACACGGATTAAGGGGCCGTTGACAATTGTATTGTTAATCATGTATTGTAGTTTTTGGATTGATTACAGTATGTCGTTAACAATTTTTCTGTTAAACTTCTCAGGAGTCGATGGCTTCAATGAACGCTACCGGCATTGCTATGCTATTCAGTGCAGGGACATTCCTTTACGTGGCAACGGTGCATGTCCTCCCGGAACTGGCGGCTTCAAAAGGTAACGTGCTCGGCAATAAGCGACGCCGTTGTGTCTCACCAACAATTCAAAGACGGCCCTCATTTCTCGGAAAATACCTTGGGAGGTTCTACCGAAGTGAAAGCTATGATTGGAAGCTACTATCGGAAAATTCTGCTTTCCTTTCTGAAAGGCTACCCAATGTTCAAACAGTTATGGACCTACACGAAAGACTAGATCTTAGTGACGAGGGCAATGGTGAGAAGTCAATACCTAAACTGACTTATCGTGATGAGGCCGTACTATAGACAATTAGTTACGCAATTCGTTTGTAGATAGGCTGCGTTACAAGCTGAATAGGTCGACAGCCAACCTGATTCAAGAGTCAGTAAAATGTGCTTTTTTGTTTTACGAATTTGACCAGAATTTCAAGTCATTCTAATAATGCTAGCGAGTAACTTATAAAATAGTATGCTCTTCGAAGATATTCACTGGTACATTTGTCAGTTTTAACAAGATAGAGACCCATGAGAATTCAGTTATGAAACATCTGCCTACATATATTAGAATCGCATGTGAAGAGGTGTGAAGAGACCGGACATAATTATGATTGGAAACATTGGTATATTGTTGTGCACAAAAAAATTGTGAGCACATATTAAAATTGCGTCTATTCTGAAAAAATCTACCGAGAGCTCGACTCTGCTATTGACATTGTATTTTCGCTTTAGGTCCCTTTCGAGACATTTTTTTGTCGTAACACCATTGTTCACTTTTATTGGTTGATGAACACATTTTTTTCATAATGGGGCCCATTGTCTAAAAAAAAATGTAACGGCAGTACTGGCGGTAAAACGTACATGTATTTTAGAGAGCCAAAAAAATATTACTCCTATTACGCCGGTACGAAATGTCTTGCCAATACCGACAGTAAAGGCATATGCTAAATCTGAACGAGGACGTATAGTCTCTAAGTTGCTATAACATCAGAGCTAAAATTATTGTGTTTTCATTATTCATTACAGGAGGACACTCGCATCATCTGGCAGAATCATCAGACGCGTCGGGCTTTACACGGAAAGAGCTCGTTCTCTTAGTTCTTGGTGCAATGATGCCCAGTTTCCTCTCGTTCGGGCATCACCATTAAGTTCTGATTATATAATATTATATATATGAAAAGAAGAATTGTATGATTTGTCGCTGTTTACACAGTTAGCTCTTTACTGGAGTTTCAAGAGAAAACAGGTGATGTTGTATGAAGAACTCTAGGATTACGTGACCATGTACATAATAGTGTATCACTGCTTACTATAAACTGCAACGATGTGTGGTAGCGCATGAGCGAAAAAAATCCCTCACGTTCCTAACAGTACGTTTAGGGTTTTTTTTTTGTATTTACCAATGTGATTAAGAATGATGAGTGTCATGTAAATACTGAAATAAATGTGTTGCGTGTTGAACATTAATCAAGTTTAGTCTTATTTCAACCATATCCATGTAAAACGATGCCCATGCACTGCTAAGAAGTTATTGTCTGTTACAAACATTAAAAAAGGGAGCTTTAAATGTTTTAAGAAGAAAATTTTTCCCAAGGTTCACGAAGAGCTAACAAAATGAAAAAAGTTATATGGCGATAATTAAGTTTGTAACTATATATGCAGAAAAGAGCTTAGCAGGTCGTTTTACTCTTTTTAAAAGAGGTTATATCCGCATGTTGCCAAAAATAACCGTCACTGCGGCATATTTTAGAGGTGAAGAACTGCTTCCGCAGTTCTTCACCTCTAAAATATATATATTTATTAAAAGTAGGGTCTCTCAAAGAGTCCTTTCCTGTTCCTTCTTAACGGACCATATGTCATAGGTCCACCTTCAACTATCTTCTTATCATTTATTACATTCATATAAGAGTGTATTCAGCTGATGTACATACTATTATTTAAATATCATGTATATATACCCGTGTTAATAGAAATACACGCATTACTGCACTGCTGATAGGTCTTTTGAGTTTTGCCATGCAATAGAAATCAAGCTTTCAAGGAACGACGCGCATTACTCTCAAAAAAGAAAACGCACAATGCTCATCTATCAAATGATCTTCGATGACATCTTGACAACTAAGGTTCAAATTGATAACAGAAAGGGCCCGCATTGCTAACGGAGATTGTTGGTTCAAAGACTCAGGTCATGTGCAACAGGTATGCGAACTGACATATTCGTATTGGACTTTACTCATTACTAGGTGCCTCGGGGTTGTGAGGCACAACCATTTCAGTGGCAACTACGGCCATCTTTCTCATCAGTTTCGTTAAACCCTGTTCAAGCGAAGGTTAATTTTTTTGAGAAAAGAGCCCGTTCAGTTCAAAGTGACTGTGGCCAAAGGTTTTATGCCTCTGAGTGACGCTCTATTTTTTGCAACTGTTAAACGTTTTTAGTCGTGCCCGGACGATGTCTTACTAAACAACGAGTTACCTGCCCTCGATGTGCATAGTAGTAGTATGTAATGTGTTGTCTCGCAACGTGGCCGTCATGTTTTCGTTAGTTCCGGCAAAGACTTGACTCCGTTGGCCATGTGTATCTTTGTACTCATCTATAACATGGGTAGGCACGCGCATAGCGTTAACAAGCTTGGTTGTCGCAGCTAAGATATCGTATTACTTTTCGCTATTTAGGCTGAACTGTTGAGTTAGCCGGTATGAGTATTAAGCTCCTTACATATTTTAGTTCTAAGCTTTATGTTCGATGTCATAAAAATGAATAAAGAGCCCAAAGAAGTACACTGAGCATATATCTAATCTGCAGCTCGCTTTGGATATGTTAAATACATGAATTACGGTAGGTGGGCCTACAGAATAAACACTAATTATGTATAAACTGTAATACCATTAAGTGAATATTACGGCTCCTAGGACAGTTATTGTGGTATGGTTGTATATTGTAAGGTAATACCTCTTTAGTAGGTCGGTTCGGATACCCGGGTTCCTGTACACGTTTTTCCCGAAAGTTATCGAACGAAAACAAAAATCTTAGTCATTTTCGGTTTCCTGCATTGTGGTTGTCATAGCATGGCGATCATTATGATTTCCATTTGTACCATCTTTTTTATAAAACTTCTAGATTTTCGATATTTGACTGGGCATTTTCTTTCTTATTAAGCATTTGCCTATTTTATTTTTACAGTAAACCCTTGAACCGAACCGACGATTAAAAAAATCTGTTTAAAGCGTTTTTGTTTACGACTTCTATATAACTAATTAATACATAGAAACCATTATCCACAAAAGACCAATGACTAATCAAGAAGAAAATAATGTTAAGATTTTAGACTTTCAATATTACTTGATTATTATTATTATTATTATTACAGTGTTTGTGTCATTATGGATCATCAATGCTACCCTTGTACAACTATAAGTCTGCTGCGGGATTCATATATCGAAGCAATGACATGTAAAATAC
>NW_019213278.1:217827-252479 GCF_002532875.2 Varroa jacobsoni | reverse complement strand
TATTGTCCTAGATCTAGGAGCCATTGACCCACAGCGATAGAATAAAAGGCAGGTGAGCGAAGTCGGATGCACCCAAAGATCGAGATATTCAAAAGAGACCGTTTACCATCAACGAATCATGTTTATAGAAGCAGGAAAATGTGTTTATTATTTGGTATTTGTCACTTTACGTTTTACAAGAAAAACATCCGTTCCTATTTGTCGATTTAGTCTCAGCTTAGTTTATTATTGGTAAATAAACAACTCGGTGCTTAGCATTTTGAATTTTGACCTTCTGAATCGAATCAAATCTATCGGAGTAGTAAAGCTGCCTTGTCATACGTATGCCATTTTTTAGCCAGTGATTTCTCCGCTCTTTTTTCAAGTTTATTACGAGAGTAAGCTCTACTATATCACATTCCCTTTTACACCCCCTGGACCCTTAATGAAGAAATGAGGAATCCGTATTTTTCAAGCTTCATGTCAATTGTCGAAAAAAATGGTACTTTCATTTTTTATAGGAATCCCCCCGATGAACTGATTATGTCTCGGTCGATTGACTAGTACAGCCTGTAACACAACATTGTTAAGGATCATCGCTACTATTTCATTCGGAACGACAGCGCCTCCCATATCGAATAGGTACGCAGTGTGGGGTTTCCTCCTGCATCGAACAGAATCTCCCAGAGGCTCGCATCGAGCAAGGGCTGGCTGGAAGGTCAGGGCCGGATTGACAATGGGCAACAGAGAAATATTTTGGGGATGACTGCAATTCTTTCAGCAATTTTCTTATCCAAAACTTTTATATTGTAAAGCGAAATTCGACATTCCTACCCAACTGTTTACAGATCTAACCTCTCGGCAAAGTGCCACAGACGCATAAAAAGCCTATTTTTTTTCCAAATCATATTTTATATGATCGAATTAAAGATCTTTTATTTTTCACTTGGTTCGGATTTTATTTTTTATTTATTAAAAGCTCTGTAAAAGCTGCAAGGATGCAACTAATGCAGTTAGAACCACAGTTCTTGTCCCGAGTCTATCTTCTACTATGGTAACAACTTTAGCAAGGCCCAGAAAACGTACTAAAGACTTTTGGGAGGTTCTGGTACAAAAAAAAAATTCCTTTCAGCGGGACATTGAGTACTATCGGCATTCCTACGCACTGTCAGAGCACAAGCTAGCCTTAGTCTTTGTAATGGCAGCTCACGAGAACTGTCAATGTTGGCGGCACAGATCCAGGACGTCGTCCACATCGAAAAACTAGTGTTCTCGAGTTTTCCGAACGAACAGCGAGCACTTCCAAGCATACCCTGCCGTATTCACTGGGTTTTCTATTTTGGGCCAATGTTTTCAATAATACGCGTACAAAAAAATGACAGAAGTAAACAATATGGAAATTATCGCTTTTTCAAACCTTTTTTGCAGCGACCTAAAATAATGGGCTTAACCCTCAAAATTTCTCAATAGCCTCTTGAAACCAGCCAATACCGTACTACTTAACAATGTAATGTTTTTTGAGACCTAGGAAGATTTCATTCTAGGTGTGCCATGTTATGAAGATAATTGTTAAAAAAAAAATGCTTTAAAGTGAAATTTGTCCACTTGTAATCCCTGTAATGAGCTAGATTATGCTAGGTTTCAAAAACGCGTATGTCCGCCACCTAAAATGGCGCTGAAAACGACTAACCGCTCTCTATTTGAGCACGATAAGCCATTACCGATGCATGTCGCCATGGAACTTTAAGAGTCCAATTCCAATCTACATATTAATCTGTATCTCGAGCTATTTCGAACACGCCAACGAGCCTAATACAACGTTTAAGGTTTTCTTGCATGCATTTGTTGACCTTATTTATTGCATCCACTCTGCTGCTGCCGCTTTCTCCTCTTTTGCTGTTCTTTACTAACAGAATTCCTAGTGCTATTACTTGTGTTTTAGACTAATCCATCTAAAGGGCTTAGCAGAGACGGACGTTAACAGGACTGAAACATAAAAGCAAGGACGGGTGGCTTTTAGTTGGAAGAATGTTCAAGTAGTGCTGCAGAAAACCAAGAGGCAATGAACCTACTGGTGTCAGCAATGAATGCTACGTTTCAAGTACCCCAGCATCCCTGGGGTCGTCTTGACTTGCGTCGAGCTGCGTATTAGTAGATGCCAGCGCCTCGCATTTTTCCGTCGTCCTACATCGCTATCACCCACCAGCCGCTTTTCTTTTTCATCTCAAACTGCCTTTCTCTACTTCGCTCAATCTCTCCAAAACTATCATACTCTTCTCTAATCTTTCACCGGCCCTCTGCGCACGATACTTTCCCTGCGTTACACTTCTTTTTCTCGCCGTTCACTGTGCACCAGTCCCGTCGCATTCAATGGCGGTCATTTCTCTTTCGGTATCCTTTCCTCGTTCGCTTGTCGTCTGCTCTGGCCCATGTGTTCGTTCGTTTCGTACGTCACGCTGATTTTGCAGAAGGTTGGTACCAAGCGACTGTGCTGGTTGAAACGGCGGTGCTAGTGGTGGGTGACCCTCATTTCGGTAACACGGTGAGACAAATGGTTGGCCATAGTAGCAATAGTAGCAGCTGGAGCCGTCGACAGTCTTTTTCCACGCCACAACTTTTTTGAACCCATCCCGACAACAAAAGTGTAGCAAGCTTAAGTATTACCCGGGAGCAAGCACTTATCGTATCTGGTGCAGTAGGCGTAAGGGGGTGAAGGGGGGATAAGCCGAAATGGGAAATAATTCGCGGGCAACTAGGCAAATAAAAGAGGGAATAGCGTCTTTCGGAAGCTACACTTCCTTAGCAGTGCCCAAAAGCTTGTCCGCGGCTGTAGTCTTCGTCGTCACTGATAACGTCGTGGACCGCGATGCACTTCAGTAGTCAGGTGCCGTCCTCAGACACCTCAAGGGCTACGAGCCGCAGTGCCAGTCAAAGCCAGGTGACGAGGCCACAGCAATGGCGACAGCTCGAACCCACTAGATGAAGCATAACGTTGCAGCTTCTGTACTCGCAATTATCTGTGGCCTAACCCCTTTTAAATCAACCACCAGACCACTTCAGCTTTTTTTCAGTTTTGTCTTGCAGCCTGCTAGCTATATTTGAAAGGGCAAGTTAAAAAGGCTGCGATCTAATTTGTGTGTAACAAACATTTGATACTGACGGCAAAGCCGAAAAAGCATGGAGGTGCGTTTGTTAGGGTAAGAACTCCCAAAATCGATAACCGGAGTCACAGCCATGATTAAAACCACTGACATCGCAAAACTTAGCCGAGGACCTGATGCAACGAATAATTCAATACTATGTAATTGCTTTTGATGGCACGTCAACAGGCGAAGGCTTACTGCTTATGCTTAACCGATAGACAGGTAATTATAATATTAAACTGCCCTAATCTCTGCTAAATAATTTTGCGTGTACTTTCATATGGTCCTAGAAACATAGACCGGAAGACAATGTTACCTTCTAAACTGCCAACTTGACCTACATCGTATACGGAAAAAAAAATCAAATTTATGTTTAAATGAATTTATGTTTTATTTCTTTTTAATTTATTAATTTACATCGGTATTTATAGGAGGACTTCTGGAAAAACAGCGATTTTTTATATGGTTTCGTGCATCTTTCATTATCGTGTAATTATATATATGTATATATACATACATATAGCATAGCTGAGTTTCCAACTTTGCCTTGGGTTACTCAACGAAGTTAAACATAACAAAGTTGTGGACTGCGATTCAGGGAGAGAGCGGCTGAGGGACTCAGGCGTACTCGAAGCTTGCCACTAGATGCAAGAATCCGCTCGTGAAGGTTCCAGTTGTTAAATTATGCGTAAAAATGCCTCTAAGTTCTCGAACACCGCGTTCGGAATCACAGTGTACGAATTACCGCCAGTTTTCATCATCAACAATATTTACTTCTTACAAAAGCTAAGATCATCTAGGACCAACAAACTCACAAGAGTAGACCTAGGCTGCAGCGGCTTATATAATTACAATAAATTATTGTCCTTTATTTAAATATTTGTTCTTTATTTTGCGTGGAACACTAGTCAATTATATTTGCGCTACGCTGCCTTAGGTTTCTTTATTTAATTAAACATTTATTATATTCTGCCTTTGGGGTTTTCTGCCTTTGGGAGCGCCCAAGTCCAGGCATTTCCAAACGATTTAAACATCTATTTCATATGAATCTGTTAGCAATGACAAGGACAACTTCTATTCCAGGAAGACGTGAGTAGATATATCTCGCATACTGTTAAGTTTCCAATATCCAGATCACTAACCCTGACACCAAACAGAGTACAAGATGTGAGAGCAGACGAATATAATAAAGATAACTCATGCTTTGACAGGCGGGCAGGTAATTTCGTTCAGGTAGAGCAAAAGCGTCGTGGTTACGTAGACCCTGTATAGCATGTAGCGACCTAAGTCATCATTGACTCTTGAATGTTTGCTTTTACGGGTTCTCTTATTCAAGTATATATTTTTTTTCCTTCAACCTCAAGTGTCCATATCAGAAATAGATTTGACATCTGTATATAAGTAAGGCTGACTTCACACATGTCTTCTTCATACGAAATGCATTTTTTACGACTGAATTCTTATACGAGCTTAGTTGTTTCAGGTGATTTTTGCGTAGATTTACTTTTTATTTTCCATTTTAAACATGAATGGGTAACGTTACCTTTTCGGGTATAAATGTTTAACAAGTGCTTCCACGTTTATGAAGAAGTCACTAGGGATCCTAGGCAGAAACCTATAGTTACCTTTACTTTTCTCTGACCTCCACAGTCAGAGTGGCAAAAGAAACTACTATGAGGGATAAATAAGCAATAAATATAGTACGCTACAACCCTATAGTAGACTCTACTTGAAATTAGCTATCATTTATCTAATAAAGGCCGAAACTTTTGAAGGCTAACGTTTCCGCAATAAAAAAATGTTTCTTATTGTAAGGTATCTCCAGAGCGTAGAAGAAGTCTGATCATTCTTGTGGTAAGAAGTCGTCCCAAAATCGATTTTCTGAGGTGACAATATTGTCAGTTAACCGTCGTCATCAGTTGTTACAGCGGATAGTGTCTCAACCGTCGAAATTAGGCAAAAAATATGGCACAAGAATTGTAATTATACTCGCATAGAGAACTTTGAAGATGAAGTCCTAATATCCGGATCAAAAGATTATAATCAGTTCTTCATCTAAGACATGATGCTTTTGTTGCGTATTAAAACAAAATACGTTACAAAGTATCTTATCACGTTAAAAAAACGAAACAATCGAACCTTATGAACGTTTTGATTTCGACGTTCCTCTTCCCTGAATTTCCTTTTATCAATCGACAGATTCATCAAACACAGAAGACGAGCCACTTACCATTTCTAAAATACTACAGTTCATTCACTGCGATGTCGCCGATACAAATCCGTTGCATTTCTGTACCATATCTGTGTCTTATCGTTACCGTCTTAGCGTATAGCCGTCCTGTTCATGTCATCATTGTGTCATTACTGTTGAGTGCTTTAGTTTGCCTTACAAAACCGAACTGGAAGGCTGCTTTCGCTCCCTGACCTTCCGCCCTCAAGGGGCGTATTTTTCGCTTCTCTTATTCTTTTTTGTTTTTGTCCCGCATTGTTGTCAACAAGCATTTGTACCGACAGGACGCTGCCATATCCAACACGGCAAGCCTCAACAGCTTCTAACTGGTCGCCACGCGTTTTGGCTTTGTCACACGATGGTGAATGCGACCTGCAACGATTGAGACGGCAGCAGCAGTAATAACAATAGAAGCGTAAAAGCCCGATATGGCAACTGTCGCTAAGTAGAGCCTTCCCTCTCTCTTTACTGTACACGAACCGTAATTGGACCTGAAGGAGACAGGCCGAACGTTCTTTCCCAAATTCGACCGGTCGCTAGCGGCATGAAAGAGTCCGTTTGACGACATGACAACGCTTAAACGGCAACGAAGTCTGCAGTCAGCCCATAGATACAACAAGTTTCAGCTCACTGCTACTTGGTGCTCTTACCTCGCGCGATTTCTATATAATAATATGATAGTTTACTGAACAACAGTAACTTATCGTTAATTATCGACATGTAAAGATGTTATGGTCACCCGTAACGCTTATTGACCGCGCTAGATGCTGTCGCATAAAAAGACGGCATTTGGTTCTTTCGATAGGAATTAAATATTTTAGGAAACAATCGTTCAGTTTTTAATCCTTACGTTTTTTTTTCTCTGACGAGCGTTAACGAACCCGATTTCTGGCGTACAATGAGGTACAAGCTAAGGCCAAAGTAACCCCTAATATTATCTGTTAACAGCTATAGAACTGCAGTAGATTTTCAGAAGTAGATATTTTTATTGGTTGTTTTAATTCCCTTACTCTTATTGAGCTAGTAATATTTCTATAGTTAGGTATGTACACAGTTCGTTCTATAGGAGACTTATTCCAAGTCTCATTGTTTACATGTTGAATATTATTTGAATCTACAGATGTATATTTCATCACAGTTGGTGGCTGTTTTTTCCAGCTGGATGTAACCAGACTTGATAGCTGCTATGAACGCTGTTTCCAGTAATTTCCGCGGATCATGCGTGTATGTACACGTATAAAATTATATGGGATAATTACCTTATAATACGCAACAACATTAATTATTATAAAAATGTCATTATTACTTCTATTCAGTTTAAGATGTCATTCAGTTTCTTTGGTTGAGTTCAATGCGTTTAATTTTTAGATTAAAAACCCTAACTACATATTAAAGTATGATTTACCACCACAAAGCCCAAACTCTACCTTATTTAGAAAACAAATTACATTTACACGGTAGTGTTTAGCGTTTGAAAACAAGTTGTTTCAATTATATTTTCACTATAGTATTTTTTTCTTGGTAGTTAAAATAGAAGTCAGAAAACCTGAGAAAACCTTATCAGCAACACAAACGACTCCCTCTTTATGAGGTTTCCTCGATTCGTCGTCATGACTTTTTCTGAAATAAGCCTTGAAGTACAAGCAAATATGAAAATGAATTATCTACTGAAAGATACATCTGCGGTGCTATGCGCAAATTCGGTTTGGAAACTCAATGACAAGTACGAATAGAGCATGTCCTTTTTATGCGTATGTAACTATAAAAAAAAAACAAGGTAGAAAATTTTCATTTAGAACAACATTTCAAATCGTACTCTATCAATATGCTTGCAGCTGAAACGTAGATCGGTCAGGTTCTAATTGTTGGGGGGTCGAAATTGTTGATTCAACGTATCGTCCACCTGACGTTCGAAAGATTTACACAAGGTAAGTGAAATAATCTTATTAGACAGGCAGCATAATTCAGATTCAGTTAAATAAATATAATATTGCTATGTAATGATAAGGTCGTGTTAGCACGAACAGAGCTGTCATACAGCAGGTAGTAAAATAACTTATATACATACATATCCAATTAACATGCATAGATAAAGTTACTAAGTTCATTTACGGGGCTTCGGCAAGTTCACATTCAGACTAATTTCGAATGCGATGTAAAGCGCGATGTATTAAATTTTCCCGCCATGCACGAGTTTGTTTACATTAGCCACTTAATTATGTCTGTTTATTTTTCCTTCAAACGATTTCTAATACTGCTCTAGTATTGCTGGTGTTATATAAGTTCTTTTCCTCATAAGCCTGTAAACAGTATATTACTTGATCAGTGTATTATTACATCGCTGTCATTGAGGTGAACTGCTGAGGGCAGCTCGGAAAAGCGAGTTTGCCAATATTCCTGCATCAGGTGAACGTTGTTACACATTTAACAGACGTTATTAAGCTAATTATTATGTTTACACAATTTATATGGGGAATAGTGAGCTTTTATTAACATGTTTGACATTTGTTTGTTTCGCTTATCACCACATCAAAGGCTGCATTGAAACAAGCATACTAGGAAAGTTGCCGAACCTACCATAACGATAAGATCAATTGTAACTTGGATTTACTTGTAATTTACCTAAAAATGCAAGGATTTAAAAAGGCTATATTTTTGCCATTCTATTATTGTAATGAAAATTAATTGTTAATTCGATAAGCGTGATGTTTATGTGGGCGCATGCAGTAACTAGTATTCAGAACTACTTCACTCGTTGGTTGGATTTAACCAGTCCAAATAGACATAGCTCCGCGTATTCGTCGAGTGTCTAATCGTTGACCCTACCTTACCCTTTTTCTTCTACGTAACCCGCCACTTACTGTTTATTTATGACTATAGAGATTCAGCTTTAGGTTGACGAATTTCTTCAATATACCCTGATAATATTAAGCGTTTTAAACTATACCAAACATGAGTTCGATATCAAAAAAAAGCCGCTACTGCCCTTATTCAGCAAGCTTTATTTAGCATCTAGAGACGGGATTATTGAAAACACTTGCAATTAATATTTTAACTTGAATTAATTCACTTCGTTCTCTTTCCGCACATTAGATCTAATTTTTTTTTGCATAGACTTTTCCTTTTTTTAAATTCGTTACACACCAAATATCATAAAATTGTTAACTCAAATATTATCCTTCCAGCTATATGGTGTTGTCCAGCAGAGGTGTCACCAAAGTAGAAAATGAGAATGATAAAAGGAAGTAGTGACTAAAAACAAGGCGCCACGAATTCTGACAAAGGATACATTTACTGAATAGTCGCTGTAGAAAAGAATGCCTTTGAAGAACTGTTATGGAAAAGGTTGCGTTTGCCTCGTCTATTAGGTCGTTTTCGTTAGCTAGTTTCGTCTATCAGATGTAACTGAGCTTCTTATTGATGGCCCTGCTTTCCCGAACGTTTCGCAGGTATAAAACCCCTCCAGCTTTACCAAATGTGATTTATAGACTTTTTCGGTGGAGATTTATCTCGGTTCTAGACTTGAGCGTCTTTCTATTTTTTTTTCTGCTCCGTGTCAATGATAGAAACATTGCTTTCCGTCGCCTATAAGAATTTTACGCAGAAACCTATCACTGTGGCTACGTGCAATTTGTTCATATTGTCCACTTAGTTTGTGGGACATATTGGCTTCTTAATTTAAATTCAATTTAATGGATTCAAGATATCTGACGGTAGTCAAACATTCGCTGCATAAATATAGAAACTTCTTTCGAAGCATCCGGTTCTTGAAACCTAAACTCGATATGAAACGTGTTTTCAATAGAAAAAATTTATCACGGGTCGCGCCTTCGGACAGTGTATCAAAAATAAATAACCCGTATATGAGTAGAAAGAAAAACGAGCCGTGCTTTGTTTTACCGAATATCATTTTCATAAAATGAAAAAATTTCAGATGGGCAGAAGTGTTTTTAGACTCCTTTCTAAAGGATCATCAATTAAAAGTCAATGTAGTTCATTGCAACTTGACGCATATTTAACAATCGTCGCGCGTTCTTCATACGCTGATACATCAAATAATATCAATATATATATTCTTCGCTATTTATCGGGCATATGAAATGATGTCAAAGGTTGCCCTTCGTTGAGGCTGACCGCATTAGAAAATGTCGAACTTTAGTTAGCCTCTGGTTATTATCTTTAGTTATGTTTGGAGTTTTGGGAGCCTGTTTGCTTTTAGTATTCCTATTTAATATATATAATAATGCGACCATCTGGCAATGCTTCGGCCGATAGCACTGGTTGATTCATTCCGACTCCTCCGCATTTCTTCAGCCTAATAGTATTTTCCGCGTCATTTATTATGCGGCTTATCGAGCAGACAACATTTGATTAACAATTGAAATCAACACTTTCGAACTGAGATTCGAAACAGATCCAGATACGCAGACATAATTGGCAATATCACCATGTCTCCTAGCTACTGTTGATTTTCTTCTAATGAGTGAAATTATATGGTGGAGTATGCCAATTTTTTGTGTGCCACTTTTCGAATTTCCCTAAATATAATAAACCTAAGATCGCTTTCATTACGTTAATCACAATATTGAACTAACATATGAGTCGCTACGGACCCCGGTACGCGGCATCGGAAAACCTCTTTCATATATGAAATCGATGAGACCTAGACGTCATACCGGCGTAAGCTGGTATCCTTTAATATACAAATGAAACTCGATTTCGGGGTGTGCGTATGTGTGCAAATCTATCCATCCGCGTAAAATAAACTATGTACATTCGTTCCCGAGTATTTGATTTATGTAGGAATTGTAAGAGTGGGTCGTTGGGCTCCTGGCCGTGGCGTATGCTATGCTTTGATCCGACGATATGCTCAAACATTTTCAAAAATAATAACTTTCCAGTAACTATTTATTACATATAACAAAATATTGATTAGTGCAACTATAACTACTCTAGGATAACAGTGGACTCGTTCTAAAACATTCACCACATCAAATTGATCAAATCACTGAACCCTAAATAACGGGTAGCATACTCGAGAGGAACATGCGTTGTTAAAGTTGCGAAAGGGATTCATTGCAATGGAAAAACGATTTGAATAAAGTCGAAAACGAAGTAAAGAAAGTACAAGATAACGGAATAACTGGATAATGACCAGTGTATAGATTCGTAACCGGGTAGAAGTTTAAGGTGAGTTGGGTCTTCGATATATAAGCCAATTGCGGGCTGACACTGCGATGCATACCAGGAATGACATGCTGACCGCAATGAGGGGGTAAGTTATGTGTTTATTTAAAAAAACCAAATTAATGCCAATATGTGTGCAAGAGAGGTATTTCATAACACGAAAGGTTCTACATTGTTAATCACCTAACTGTATAGAAGAAAGCATAGAACATAGTTTAATAAAGTATCTTATTTAGGATTTTTAGGGAATAAAAAGACATAATTCAAGCTTTTCATTGCCTATAAACGGGTCTATTGAAACCCATTGTTGGAGGCTTTAAATTTCTGTATATTTATTAGGTTAAAAAGTTTATAAAGAAACTGTGTAAGTTTCACGGCCTATCGTCACCATTTGGTACCGTTACTTCGATCAAAAGAAAAGACCTGTCGGGGTTTTCATTATTCAAACAGTACTTTTATGCTACTTGAGACTGTCTAGAAAAACGTTTTGCGAATAGTAGTCAGCGTTCTACTGACAATCGAGGTTGATAACATTATTGTCTATTTATACATAATAAAGTACCAATAATGCTAAATTAGCTAGTATCGTTATCTTACGTACTTTAGTAACTGCATTTCTTTATGCACGTGTTCGCTCTATGCACATCTGAGTGGGACTCGTCTTACCGATTTTAGGTAAATAACGTGTTCTGCTCGAAAAATACGTTCTTACTTCGAATGACAGGGCTCTTTTCAGAGCAGATCTACCACCAAGTGCTCTTTAAATGTTTGCGTTGTTATTGCTAAGCACTTATTCATGAAAACAGCTTCAAGGTTAGGAAAACTCCTACATACCAATGGCAAGGGTTGGACAACCGGAAACGACGCTGTCTACGTCGTGTCTTTTAACAGAAGAACGTTAGTTTCGGAAATGAGTATCATAAAATCTCAGTACCTCTTCGGAGAATTGGATCCGAAATTCAGGTCTACATATTTGTTGATTTATATTATATAAATTTACGAAATTTATGAAAGAACCTACAGATATTTAAGAACTATGATCAAAATGAAGACCTTGATTAGAGTGATCATTTCCACACGTTAAGAAGCCTATGATCGGTAGCTATAAACATGATTGCTTCGCTGTAACGATCTCTGTGAAGTGTGAGAGCTTGTTAAGACAAGATTCTCAAAATTTTAAGACAAGATAAAGTGAAGTTCATAGCTGTAGTGGGTTACGAAGTACATATTTAAGACCTCTATAATCCTCGGATGAGGAAACGTGTCTGTCCAAATTATAAAGGCCGACTGTGTTTTCTTTAAGTGATCCTCTCGTGCTAACTCTCAAGCGCTCAAAAGGCCCCACACCAGTAGAATACTGATAATGCTGTATAATAAAGCCATGCAATAGTAGCTGAATATATAGAGATGGAAATAGTTCAGTAATGCAAACAAGATGCTCAGAGGACAAAAGTAAAGTGCCAATTAATTTAATGTTGAATTATATGAAAGATCAGTTAGATAAAATTCGAATAGACTCGTTAGGATACAAACGAAACAGCTTTCAGGAGGACTCAACAACCGGTTATCTCGCGGAAGCTCCAGTTCTGAGGCAATTAGTCAAACGTGACTAGAACAGAGTACGGGATCGTGAAGAAGTCAATAACATCTAACCGTAAAGTTATCGAACCCGAAATAGAGTTAGTTCAATCTATCTGGAATACAGGTACAGGCGTTAATGAAGTGCTGGCAAATACGAAATAAATTGTGCAATCTTGAGGGCCGAAGTCATTATTCCAATATGCGGCATCTCAGATCTCTAACAGCGTGTAATACGATCGCTACCCTTCTATTTCAGTGTTGAAATACAGCATGTAAAAATATTTGTTTGATCAATGCGGCTGTATTTTGCGCAGAAAAATCGACTGTGTGTCATTTACGTCCAAACTGTTGTTTTTTTGCTATGTGCATATACATGCTATATACATCCTCTCTTACAAATAATTATGCTCGGCCAACTTGTTATTATCCGCATTCCGCCACCCGTGCCCGCCATGATACTAAACACAGGTGGTGTTCGTATTTTTCCTTCTCATTGAATTTGAGGCAATGTCTATACGCAGTCCTTGAGGAAATGGATGGTATCGCATTGTGGTTGGTATATGTAAAATTCAGAGTTACGTGACCTGCGTTTTCAACTACGTCAGGTGAAACTTTGGCCACTGTGTGTAGAATTGTAATTTCACCGTAGTGGACAACCACAACTTACTTGACTACACTTCGTTAACAATTAGCGGCACATGGTACATAGGTTCCCAAATATTAGTTCTTTTATTGAATATAGACTCAAAAATAACTTCCTGGAGGCCACGTTTGCAATATTTTCGTAGTTATCTTTATAGAGATCAGGATAAGAGTATTTAAGAATTGACTACGTCGCCTGATAATGGCAGTCGATAAGGATATATGTCTATTGATTTAGAAAGTGACGTCACATTGTCCGTTACCTCTCGCCTTATTGATGCGCCGAAGTTTAACGATATGAATTAAACAATTTTAAGCATTTCAAAATGTGTTTGCTCCAAAAATCCCTCGTGTTTTTTCTATATGCGTAAACTACACAAACTCTGCCCTGGGCGCATTAGGTTACCAATCGCTCCAGCAAGGCCCGTTTTTGCTCTCTCCTCACGATGTGTCTTATCGGTCTATGCCCTTAAGCCCTCGAAGGTGGCTCACTTTTTTCGTTCGCTGATCTCGATTGCCAATGGCTGGGTCAGAGCCTAGACTATAAGCCTCTTTTAACCTGAAGGGCTCTCCTGGATTGCCTCAAAAAATCTCATCACTCGGAATATTCAAGATTTCTATTAGAAAATACATCCTTTGTGGTACGTCAGGACTTAGCTGTTCCCGGTCCGCTCTAAGTCCTGCACTGTTGCTAGTTTGTTTAATGCTAAGTAGGTAGGAATGGACGCAGCAGTTTTATTTATTTGCTTTACCAATATCTTTTAATGGAGCTTAGATATCTGAACAAGTGTGTATAGGTGGTGGCATGCCAAACGGGCAAGTGTTCTAACAGATCTGTTAGAATTATTTCTATTGTTATTATATTATATCTATACTACTATGCTAAAGAACAGCAAGGGCTGGCATTCGACGCATTCACGCCTACCGAGCGGGTTAAAAAATACGTACAAAGAAAAGGCGAAGAGCAAGCGTTAGGGTGGCCGATCAGATGCTTTCAGGCGCATGGACATGCTTGCAAAGGATGCCTTGTGCCTTCAACGCGCCTGTGAGACAAACGATTACTCGTGAAAGTTTTAAGGAGCAACTAAACGATTCCTTCCTATCGGGGAAAAGCAGGTTGTCTAGGATTCTTATCACGATCGAAGAATCTGGGACTGCTAAATAGGGTTTAACCTGTCATTCAGTGTCTCTCGACTAACGCCCGAAAGACAGCAAAATAGGCTACTCTCACGAATTTTGCCACAGCAGCAAAAATCGATTCCTGTTCCGAGTTTGTCTATATGCCTGGCATTCGCATCGGGAAACGCACTCAGCAATGAGTAAACTCCGTGGGCTGCTACTATATGAAGAAAAGACATGTAAATCCAGCGCAACGAGTGCTTCCGTAAATAGGCAAGCACATGGTATTTTCTGCCTGTCACAAAAGCCATCGAACCTCAGAGAAGAGCGCTTGTCGTATCATGCGTGACATATCTCGAAGAGTAGTTGGATCCAGAACCCAGCAATATTTGTAGTTACAACAATAGGGAAGCCTTCCGCGGACGCATGCAGAGCCACCAACAAACAAACACATTCCTTCAATGAGATGAGCGTAAATTTAATGCGCAGCTAGTTGCTGCATGTAGGCAGGGATAGTCGTGTGGCATCCAAGGTGCAGGGGTCTCGTAACTAAGGGGGTTGTCGACGGCTCAAATGGCAGCTCGCAGCGACTGTTTAGGCGGATCCGTATAGTTAACCCGATGCCCCTTTATCTGGAGGATAAACCGAACGACACAAATAGGAATTAGATTCGATATATATATGTGCCGATTTAGTATGCTGCATCATTCGACTGTGATAATTAACTAACCTTTCTTGTGTAAGATATGTTACCCTGACGTTATCTACATTGAGAAAATCAATCTTATTCAAACTTACTGTGTTTATGATTCTCAGACATTAAGATTCACCAACATTGTATCTGTAGCCTTAAAAGGTTTTTATTCGATGTCAACGGTATCGCATGAGTATTATCTCCATATCACGTGACATTGGGCGCTTCAAGTCAATTACAACATCAGATAAGTATGCAGCATAGAACATACTTTTTCTGGTACTATTAGATAGAAGGCCACGTGTCTATTTAATGTGAAGCGGAAACGCAAAACATTATAATATACTTAACGTAAACGACAATGCTAGCGCAGATGTTACCATGTTATATCGTCAACAATCCTTGCATACAGAGCTCAGTCTGTATTCTCTTTTCCTCGTCTTCGGCGTTCGTGAGACCCCCACAAGTTTTGAAAACGATCTAGCAGCAACGACTTTATGAGGCACTACGTCATTCCAAGCGGTTGTTCGGTAGCCTGGGTCCCATCACCCTCCCATTCTAAAATCTTAGAGTTTCATTCTCTCGGTTTACCCACGTACCTGCGTCATCATTCGGCGACGTTTTTCATCCACGCGATGACTTCAAAACCATCATCATCATCCTTCCTTGCCCCTTACCCGCTGCTGGATAGACTACTTCTCGTTCCCTAGCTTGTCTATAGTGTACGAAGCGTACATGGAGCTCATTGTTGTGCTCCTTGTAGTTCCGGCAGTAGCAGAAGCACATGTGTAGTGGCTGATGCCGACTGAACGATAGACCAGGTTTATGTAGCCCTGGCTGTATGAATCCTTCCTGGCCGGCGACCGATCATATACATATCAGTGCATAAAACATTACCAAAGAGCAAAAAATTCGAACAGTTCTCCTAGTCACTGACTCAGCTTACGCACGCAGACGATGACTTACCAACAAGTGGCGAATACAACTAAAGCCTTAAGAAATTCTACTTTGTATTCGCGCATATTGCTTTACCAGTTTGCCACGTGTATCCGACAGGGATTTTTGCATTTGGCAGATTATACCATTGGAAGATAGGCGCATAAATACGCGTCGAATCCTTGTATCCCTTTCTTTTTTCTCTGGTGCATCTGCCTGTGCAGTACTACCGAAGAGCCAAAATTAATCATGGGTAAGAGTTGTGCCTCAAACTGCTTAAGTAACTTTGTTTGATTCTAGAAGTTTCAAAATGTTTGACAATTTAAACATTATCCGCGATCTACTACTTGGCGGCTGTTTCGACGCAGGTTAAGTTTTGGCTGGACCTGTCTGAAGGCCATCCTTGAAGTTTCGCAGTAATAAAACATTGTCGTATAGATGCACCGCCATACAAATGTTTGGATAGCGTGTTATGGGACACTGTAGAATCCTGCGGCTTATTGGGTACAGTAGGTTCTTGCCCGAATGCTGCTGCTCCTGTAACCTCTCTTATGAGTGCGGGCCCATACCGCTTGCCACACCTCCTGCCACCGCTTGGCGTCCAGTGGCTAGAGTTTTACAGGGAAGCTGTGTGCCTCGATACCCAATAGGCCGTTCGACATTCCCAGACATTGATGGTTAGCTAGTCAGGCACCTCTAACCAATCCTTGGATGGTATGCAGTCAAGACGTTTGGCCTCAAACGTTTGCAAACGGATTGCTTCCTTTCTCGTTTTATTTTTGTCGCTTCCATTCCAGTAGAGTGTTCAGTTTACGTGGCACCGCAAATGTGGCTGGGCTTATACACATGTTTCCTATACAACTACGGTCGTATTTATGGTTAGACCACGCCTGCAATAACAACAACTCATTCATGAGCGTTGTTGACGTCTGTGTACTAGCGGTGACCTAAAGGAGTGAGTGCGTGATCGGAATTTTATTGAATTTTACAGTGATTATTCTATGGAATAAACGCAAATATAGTTATCGTTGATTTTTACTGCCTACGTCTTGGAAGGCCAATTTTGGAAAAGGAGCCAGCCCTTTACTGATCGGTAAGTTTTGCCCTCGTTGAGCAGAGTTTCTTTTCCCTTGGCCGTTTTCTTCGCACCAGAGGCAAAGTGAAGTGAAGCGGAAGGTCGCAAAGGCTCTGTCGTCGCCATTTCAAATCAACAACGCCGATAGATCGAGTAAGTCGCCACTGGGGTTCGCCACGAGGAGACCGAGTAAGTAGCCGGCCCGCCGCTCGCAGACCGATGTATGTTGGGTGGTTATTTGGGTGGACAAGCAGAATTAGATGGAAAATGAAGATGAACATTATCTAAACTGCAACTGGGCCGATTCCTATTCGAATGTACGGCAACCTAGCAGTATCGATACATAAAGGTACATTGAGTACTTGTGTTAGTTTGCGCGCTGGCTTCGGACGAAGTAGACCTAGTTGCTTTTGCCGTAAGGGCTATTGCTTGGTTGATGTTGACGGCTGTTGGCTTTATCCTATATTGTCCTCAGTAAACTCTGTGCCAGATTGTTTGAAACGCGAAGGGGTCTGCTAGTAACGCGGGAACTGCACAGCTTGGATATTGGTACCATACACCAGCGGCCTTTGCCAGCATGCAGCGTTCCTGCAACTAGCATCGGTAATCGATAGTATGAATACGTAGCAGTCTAATTCTCCAATTCCTGCAGTAAGTAACGGCTTCTATCTGCTATACAGCTGATACTAGAAGATAATCTTGTCATTTGATTTTGCATATCGGTCCTGCATAGCCGTCCTGAATTATGTAGTACTGAACTAACCTTTCAAGGAACTTGCCTGCGCCCTACTTTATCCCAACTAATCGTCGACCCGTCAGCTCCTTCTATGGCAGCTCATCTGCGCATGATGCCTAGAAATAGTGCTTTGGACCGATGACTGATACCACCCAGCCCGTAAGAAAGATCTAGATGCTCACTACTTATAGCATTACTATCACTAGCCGTATTATGAACCCTACTATGGATGTAACTGTGAGTGCATCTGTAACGCTTTCTAATCGATTTCCAACTTCTTTTTCCTTTTCGGCTTTTTTGTTGCAGGCCGAGACACATACCTTGATGGTAAGAATAAGGCAAATTAAACGATCAGAATGGTGACTGCGCCACCAAGTTTAATCATAAATCCCATGAGTAAAACAAGACACACGTCAAAAGTGAATTCTAATTGTTTTGTCCTGATATAACTATCGACTGCTACAGCGAAATCAGGCTATAGAAGTTTACTACAGTACATTTTTATGCGCGGAAAATGGGTGTGGGGTATTAAAAGCGTGGGTTTCGCGTAGACTGGGCTGAAGTAGACAGATTATGAGAAAAATTTCACATTGTTCGGATCCAGTCTAACGCGGCCGTTCGCATTGTTGCTTTAAAGCTTTTCATTAGTTGTGAATCAACGTGAAATTTCCAATCAATTTGTAGTAGGTACAAGTGTCAAAAGTAGTTTTTTCAATGGAACGTAGGTGGTGATAAGAGATTTCTCATCATAAAACCAGCCCTGATTTCTCTCTAGCAATGTAGAATAGCCTTTCCTGAAGCCAATTGAACAGGAAATCTACAGTTTTATAGGTGTAGTCGTCAGGGCTTTTCCTAAAGGTTATTGTTCTGTAGTTTTGTTGCTTGTGTACAATTGTCTCAAAAAGTTGGAGAGATTAATAACGTGCTCACCTGTTCTATTCCATAGAACTTTGCTCTGTGCATAAAAAGAAGTTATAGTTAACTAATCCAACTTGTACCATAAACACAAAACAGGGTTACAAACATAGCCTATCCTAGGCCAGCATGCACCTTATTAAAGAAAGTTCGTATAAAACAAGGTAAAGTAATCCTATCGTGGCAGTGAATATTTTTAATGAGTTAGAGTAAGAATGTTAAACAATAGTGTTCATTGTGCATCATCATAAAAAATTGTATAATTTTAGCAAATTGTGTAAAACGTTTTTACAGTTGATGACCGCTAATTATTTCTACGCTAAAACATTAACGTAATTAATTAGCACTCATAACAGAATAGAGTTCGCATTCTAATAGAGATCCATAATTAAAAAAAAGTATGTCGTGATGCCAATAATTTTTTTCATAGTTTTTCAAAAATTCTACATAATTGTCCATTAATAGGTTCGCTTAGATTTACATTACCCCGCAAAATCGCTTTTTTACTCTTACATACAATTTATAATGGCTTCTATCGCTGTGTCAACATCAAGAAAAGCTTAACGATAGTGCAGGCAGCAATGAGCATGACCTAGGAATGGTCAGACCTAATGAAGTGACAAGAGGCTAGAGCGTCTCTTTATATACGTCGGTCGCGTAAACGGGCCAAACGACACGCTGGGAAACGTAGCGAGGGTCCGCAAAAATAATAAATAACCACGAAGGAGTTAAGAGAATTCTGCAACTTCTTGGCTCCTCTTTGCTGTCATACTGTATTCGCTTCTACACGCAGCTGATAAACGTGCTTATGGCAGAATTGTATCAATAACTGTATTAGTTGAGTGATTGCGTCGTGTTGGCCAGAATCAGACAACCGCCGCTGCGTGGAGCCGGTGTCGAATCTGGTGAAAAAGCAAGGGACGCTAAGATACTTGGAACTGTTGCGTGTCTTCTTTCTATCAATTGGCGGACTTTTGACTGGCTCCATAACCTATACGTGCTGTATGCTCACGTTTTGTGCGCCCTCGCTATGCCCCTATCGTGCCTTTTTGTCATCGTTGGTCCTTTAGGGTTTTCCAGCTTGTCAACAGCAATGCTTTTCTCCATTTCTTTTCTTATTGATTCTTTCTCGTGTTTGCCTTCGCCTGGACATGTGGATGCTTATAGGAAAAAAACAAAAGCCCTTATATCCCTTACTGCTGAATTCCGGTAAGCGGCGTAAGGGAACCGCTAATCGACGCAACTATGAGAAGCAGTCAGAAACCCGGTGCAGCTCAGCTCATGGAGATATATCGTTTTCAGGTAGCGAAGGTCGAGGTGGTGGCTCACGGCTTGCCAGAGGAAGATTGTTGTAGGGTGCCTTTTCTCATTTGCTGCTGGTGCTCCTACTGCTGACCGAGTTTCTTCAGTTGATGCGCGACCCTAGTAGAAAAGAAGCAAAAGTGGTAATAGACCCCAAAGGAAACGCATCTTCGGTTAGATCCTTAGCGTCGGCCTTCGTGTTGACCTAATTAAGCCTGATTGCGGCGTAAGGCTTCGCAATGAGTGCAGGCAATGGTACAGGTCACGAAGGCAAGAACTAGCGTCACCCAGCTGCCACGGCGACTTTGGCGACGAATCAAAATGGGCGGTGTACTTTACCGCGATCGTGCTCTCTCCTTCCACTCATTCATCGTACCCAGACTCGGTCATAGCACGCCGCAGCCACAAAAGGAGCCACCAGCGGCTTTAAGGAGCTGTTGCCTGGCCGTTCGCGGTAACCGCGAACGATACTGGCAACGCCTGCCGCACTTGTGCCGCAATGGCGATAACGATGGCCGGCTGAAATCAGGTGAAGGGCAAGACAACGAGAATCGCAGTGGTCATCGGTAACGCCGACGTAAGGAAAGGCAGAAAAAAATGTATACATGAAAAACTGCAGGTACCTTTGACTTAGGAACAGAAAATGTTAAGGTTATCATGGTCTTCATTAACCGGGATTACTGTAATGTTGTGGCGAAAGTCATAAAACAAAAAAACTATACAAGCAAAGAAGAACAGCATAAAATTAGAAAAGCAGAGAAGGAAATTAAAAATTGAGAGGTATCTATAATATTGTATCAATCCCACGACTTGATTGCTCGATAAAAAAGCAATTAAACCTGAGATAAGAGGATAACATTGCATTTGAAAAACTACGGAATAGGCCTCCATTGACCTTACAGCTCATGGGTTTCATATGAATAAACGTTGTCTATTTTGTAATTTTTGTCTACACTATCCATTATCGAATAATTGTGTTTTCCTTATTAAATACGCAACAGTTATCCATAGGCAATTGATGTTCTCAAAGGAGCAAGTAAGGGGAAATCTTTGCTCGAGTCACATATGCATAATATCAGAGGGAAAAACCGTATAGTTATTATTATCATTTTTTTTTTGTGTTTAACGAGATTGTAAACCTCTACGTTCTAAATACGAAGTCATATTGCTCTTTAATTAAAGAATGGTCCTCATACTATTTTTTATTTTATGTGTTTTATTATTATTTCAAAACATTTTTTTCTTCCCGCGCAACGATTTCACAGTGATCACTGTCTACATCAAACGAACGCACCCATAACCAGATCTTTTATTATACAGACCCATAATATACATCACACATAAATAGTTATAGTGAGCTTGAGTGGTTGACTGTAATAAAGTTTGGATACGTCCATTTGAGACGTAACAATACAGTACCCACTTGACAAGCTTTATCTAGGTAAGACTTTATTTAATTTTATTGAATACAAATACGTTCCTAGGAAATAACGGCCATAAAAAAAAAAAAAAACTAACGTTAAGCGGGATATTTGCCTCGTTGCTTGTTATCGCTATTGAAGTTTATATCGTTATTATTTACGATTAGCGCATACTATTTGATTGGGTCCTAGTTGTCCTATAAAATGATGCGCGTAGAGACGATTAATAGGTGCTCTCTGGTCAGATTGAATATTTACTAACTGTATCTCAACATAGAGCTTTTCACCATGTGGTGCAAGGATGGCGATATTATTTATCAGTCTATCAAATTTTACCGATTTATTAACTTCGATCAAGCAAGCTGTTAAATTTTTTAGTAATAATTCCAACCTCACCGTAGACAGCGGACCAGACGCGCTTTAAATGTGAGGTAAGCCAACTTTTTTTTTGGCTGTAGACTATAAATGCAATCGAAATCAACAATCGAGATGTATTTTTCCTACTACTTTGCATAAACAGCTTCTCATCACGAAGATCCTGACGCCAGGGCTTATTCCCAGGAAATCAGAAAAATGTTTGTACATACATATAATGTTACTTACCGAAAATGGCGCGAGTTCCGAGTGGCTATTAATCAGCACTGTTGAACATTTAAAATATGGCAGAAAAATTTTTTTACAGATGAAGCATATTTATTAGTACATGACCTCGTATAAACAAAGATTTTCACATACAAAGCTTTTCTGGATAAGAGTCGCAAGCCATCGAATCAAGCCATACACAACATTATAATACTTTGCAAAAAATTGCAGTGACATTTTTTTATATAATTTTTTTATACGAAAAATAAAAGTGGCCAATTTGTCACACAAAGTAGGTCATATGACTTTTTCTGCGATCACCATTAAAAAAACTCGTAAATAACTTCTTTTTTTAAATGAATTTCTTGATTTCGTTTCTATCATGATTAGCTATATCATATTCCATTAAGAAATTAGCTGATTGGCTAGAGAGCCATTGTTCTGCCGCAGGTTCCTCCTGCGAATTTTGTCAACTCCAGATTCACCCTTAAATAAGGTCAATATCCATCTATTAAACGCTCTAGAAATGTCGCCTTCGATATAGGGGTTCTAAAATCGTTTTAAATAACACCTGGAACACATGCTTTTTCTCGCACGATTTGGACGTCTTTTCCAAAAATAGAGAAAGCGCGTCTAACAACGTATTCGTAAGCCTACATTTAGATGTACAATAGCCGTCCAGCGATTTGAAAGAACGTAGACAAACGCATGACTTGATAGCTTGAGCCAACAAGCATATGCAATGACTTGTCAAGGAGCCCATTAGTCTCATACGAGCACAAAAAACCTTTTACAAACAAATACGACCATAGCATCTTAATATGCATAAGAAGAAAATGACCGTTCTGGCCTATTTCTGTTTATCTGCGCATGACAGGCTTTGCAAACTGTATGTAATAGCTTCGTTTTCCTTAAGCTGTGCCTACGTTTTCCCAATGACTGGAATGGAGCTAACTCATAGGAATATTGTGGGTCAATACCCACACCTTGACTTTAGCCCATTTGTCGCTGTTCAGAACACACATAGATGTTTCTCAGAGGTATTTGACAGCACCCAACTACCGGCATTGCACGAGAAGTCATCGTTGGGTGCCAAACATCTTCGAGCCTATGTGGAAATAAATCAAACTGCCTACGTTAATGTGTAGTGTTTTTTCTTGATGAAAATCGTAAAGACTGTTTTCAGGGATACCGAAAACAAAGTATTATAAATATGATATTACACTTTAATCGTGTTATTGAACAGCATATATGTCGCATCGTACATTCATTTTAAAGTTTTATCCACTTTTGGATAATTCGATGGGGTCCAGTCTCGCAAAAAACAAACAAGACTTACATGTTGCCAATGGGATTTCAATCGTATCCCTTGTAGCTTTAGATCCGATCGATCCCAGAGTTTTGTTAAAAACGCCTTATAACTGCAGTCGTGTTAAACGAACACATGTCCTTCGTCCACATTTTAGGCAATTGTGTCGTCAAATTGTACGTATGCATATATATCTTATTGGAACAACTTTCTACTGAATTTTTACTAGGAGGTAAATAGTCATAGGAATGTCCCGGATGAACTTTGAAACAACGGTATACTTACTAGAGAAAAGCAAGGTTCGCGTCTCAATGGTAATATCTTGAAAGTTTTACCTATACGCTTTTTCCACAAATGAAAGACTGTTTCAACTTGTCCTGAGAAAATTGGTCATGAATCTATTTGCTATCTGGACCTGTTTATTTCGGAACCAAAAAAAAAAAAAAACAAATCTGTCGAAGCTTGAATTTTAGTCAATAGACATATTGATTCATTGTAATGTTTCAGTCAGTTGCGTTAGAGCAATAACGTCTGTTCTTAATAAATTCGCAATACACTTCAAGCGAATTATCCTCCTTCCAGGCAAGTCGCAAAAAAAAACAATTGAAGTACGTCAATTACTTTTAATCATCTACACTTCTGCCTAGATTTTTAGGCCGGCGCCTTCGGTGTTATACGTTGTTCAAAAAGTTCTTCAAATAGCTCAGCTGGAAAACACAACGAGCGCTTCAACATCTCCTTAAGGCTAGCTGTCATAGTCTTGTAGACAAAAACAATGGACTCTACAGTTTGAAGTGTAAACATATATCTACATATATGTCACCACAGGTTGACAAAAAATGTAGACTGGAGTAAGGACCCGAAACAATTTGGCAAAGGTATATACACACATGTGTAATACAAATTATTTTTAAAATGAATATGATTTTGGACATGAAACAAAGAGGCATTTTGTTTTCTATTAAACTTGTTAACATCTTTTATTCGACCTCATTTGTGACAGAATATATGTCATCCTATATACGTATACTGCCTATTACCAAGCATATTCTATTGCGGACCCCTTGTGTTCGCCATGCAACATCTCAAAAAGGTGCTACTCTATCATCTGTTGTTTGCCAACGTGGCCGACAATGCATCGTAAATAATCACTAGCGCGCGTGTTTTCGTTTCACTAAAAAAAAAAACCCATAATTGTCCTAGAAAACCTTCGTGGTGACGAATGAGTGCCACTCCCGCAGGCAGCTAATTAGTTAGCTGACCTTTCAAGGTTTACCCATCTGAATGTTTATTTAGCTTGCAAGTGCAAAAACAAAGCCGGCGGAAAGCGTTGACGCGGAGTTGCTTATCCGCATAGTGGTTGGACTAGACGTCCCGATGTCCGTGGGGTGGCCATTGCGCCGGCCGAATTGGCCAGGTCATCGCTGTTTCTTTTCTTACAAGACAGAGCCGTTAACAACAGACATAAACGACCGTTAGCCACTTGACAGTTTCATCGAGAAACGTTGTTTTTATGAATCGAAGTGTGTGAAGGATAATGCGAAGCTGCGCGACCGAAGGTCGTTTAAAGATGGGATGATGCGGGTATCCGCACAATAATATGGATGTGCACTTAGAAGGCCTGTGTGTGTGAACAAAGGCAGATGCGCTACTGCAGACGCGAGTAGAAATCGCTTGATTGACTTTCCAACATCTTGCTCATGACCAATCAGACCATTCAAAGCAGTATGGTCATTATCCAATCAGTTCAATCCGAATATATTGATTTACCTTGGGTGACGGTAGCCATGCCCTGAACAATATTTGTGCCCGAACCTGCGAGACACATCTAAATCTTTTGTCTCTCATACGAAGTGCCGTCTCTCTAAGAAAGAAACATTCCTCTATATAAATTTCCTAATACAAAGCTTCTCTCTCTCTCTATTTCTCTCTCTCTCTCTCTCTCTCTCTGATATCTTAACTCATGTCCGAGTTATGATATGATTAGCTTTGTCGGCTGATTTATACTTTTTGATTTTACTGCTTGATTTATATATATATATATGAAACAGAATACACTAGATAGCCGCTAGTCGACGAGCTCAACTTAATTGAACTTTCCTTAAGTCATAGTGTAGCGTTGAAATTCGTTCACTTGTAGCTGGGCCGCGTATGTCACTACCGAACTCGAGTGCATGGGAAGTTCTCACAACAGTTGATATTACTGTTGTGCTCAGCATACACCGTATCAAAACGGGCAGGTGCGGTGACCTTTCCATGCGTTCGGGAACTAAACCGGTTTCACCGTGTGGTGTTATGAATACGTTAGTCAGCCGTGGACATATCGAATCTATAATTTTTCGTGTTCCTGCGGATAATTTCAATGAATGAATGAATGTATTAAATTTTGTTTCAAAGCAGCAATATTCGACGCTAACAGATTAAGGAGAAGAAAGACCAAACAGAGACTGAACCATAAAAAGGACAACAGCAAAGCATCATCCGTTAGGATATCGTTAGTAAATGGCGGATTGTGTTGCAAGTAGATAAAGGAATGAACACGAGCCATGTTGTTATAAATGTTTATTATTGGATACCAGCCGTAGTTAAGGTTTAGCAACAGAAATAATGGACACTATTTATAACACACGTCTGCTTTGCTATAGAAGATTGCCGTTATCCCCAGAGCAACAACAAACATCCTTTGGGTACTCCGTGAGGTCGAGATGTTACAGTGACAAAAATATTTTTAAACTCAAACGTAAAATTTCAGCATCCGCACAACTGACTGCCAAAAACAAATAATGCAATAAAGATTTAACGGACAAATAAAAAGAATTGAAAATTATCATTATTTAAATTAACAGCTGTCTGTATGATTGCTAAGTCGCTTTATAAATCTGTTGGAAACCTGTCAAGGTAATTTGAGCAAGACGTACTCGAATTTTAATCGAGGAGATTTTGCCTATCGAAAAATTGCCAAAAATTTTAGAAATAACCTAAAAAAAAACAAAAAAAGATAGGATATAAACTAAGTTGTCGCTATTTATCCTTTACGGTAAGCTCGGATATAAGGTCCTACATAGGAAATTGGTTTACTTAGTAGTCTTCAGAAAGGCACGCAAATTCTATATTAAGTTAACTTACCTCTCATTTACCGTTCTCGAACTAGTCAACCATGGCAGTAAGTACAATAAACCTTTTCTACAACAATGAGTCTGCAGCATTAACGTTGCCACTTCAAAGACGCTAGAGACGCCTGGTAACCATGCTAAATGGCCAACCAAGTGGAAATATCTATGACAACTGAACAACAATCTAACAAACAATCCGATAGTTACCAAGAGGCACTATGTCATGAGTTTTATAGCCCTGCTAAGAGCCTGTAGATCGCTAGACATTAAAGACCAAGCTGTTTGACAGAAACTGATATCAGAACGCCATCTAAAGAAATTACAAATGCTATTAACATATTAAGAATGATTACGTATCGATATACATAGGCATTATAGATAGGCCCCTTATTATCTAATTATTGCACTACGTTGTAACGAGTGCTGGCAAGCGCCGGTTCTAGTCCTTTTCGCAGCGCGAAGAAGCCGCACGATCAGGCCCTTAAGGTTGTTTCACACTATTAGTTCATCGTTCATAATGCGCTTAATAATATGTAAAAGGCTATTCGCTACGCATAGATACCAGACAGAATACGGTTACTTCCATTTACGAGGTATTTGCTGTCATTTTTTTTCCATAAATGATCCTGGCTTTGACGCTTCCACCATCTCCAGTTCAATATCGACGATTGCTTCACTGGATTATATGGGCGGAACGGAAGTGAAATTAGACTTAATAGACGAGACAACAGGAATTAATGACTATATCAGTGGAACAGACAGTGGTTACCTAATGATTTCGAGCCAAAATGGCGAGATAGTGGTCTCAGATCCAATCATTAGTCCATGAAAAGTAATCATTTTAACAGTAATTGGTCATATAGCAGTAACTCCTCACAGCGGTTATTAGGGCTACGAGCCAACGGGCTGCCTGCTTAAGCTTCAAGCATCACTGATACTGTGGTAAGTATATCGGGTAATAATTCGACTAGACGTTCTTCGGCAGGTTTCTGTGAAGAAGACTTGCAACAATATATCTTTATCATTATATTACTGCCGATCCTAGCTTCCAACGCTACATAGCCTTTGGAGTTATTGCTAGATAATATTTTTGCCTAATATTATTGATCTAACTTTCAGCTTCACGGATTTGCTAAGCATTCCAATCCTACTACTTGATTAGTTGTTATAAGGCATAGGAAGGAAATCGAAGTGGTGGCCGAGAAAACAGGTTGGTTTGCCTGAGTTTATTTAAACTTATATAGCAAATTGCTTTTTCTCTCGAAAACATGGGTCACATCTTTTCAAAAAATACCAGCTGCGCTAAGATGACATACACCCGGCGTAATAGTGCCATGACAACATTCAACTTGGCATGACGACATGATACGGTTGATATGTAAAAAAGCATTGTTGTAGCATTAAAAGCCCTGGTATATTCTGTTGGCTTCAAGGTCTTTGAGAAGCATATACTCGTAACGTTGCGCTCGCATCAAGTGCAAACGTTTGCGCGACAGAGGGCATTTGAGAACGAATCGTTCGTCCCTTGTCAGATACGTAAAGAGAATCACAAATGTTTATGCTGAGACTAAGCAGAATGATTTTAGTAAATATCGGTGCGCGTAACGTTATCGATTATCTATTTAGATTAACTAACTCTTTTGTAACACAATAATGATTCACAATTGTTGTGAGCACAAAATTCTGCTCTAGCGGCGGCTGCTGCATGTCCGCTCTCTACTGTCCTCCGCTCGTAGATACCCAGCAGAACTTCTGGTCGGCAGCAGCAGAGCCTTGAGCCAAGGAAGCCAACTGGCCCCGACCGCTAGTATAACATCGAACACGAAACAAAATAAATTCGTAATACAAACATTACGCAGAAGGAGCAAGCTAACAGGCAGACGAATAAGGAAAAGCTTCTCCGTGCGGCGCGCCCTCTGCATTTGTAAATCGGCAATATGGAAAGCCTCAGAATGCAACTACATGCGCATGTACTAGAAGGAGAAAGTATGACTGACTGTAAAGCAAGGGTCTATAGTTGCCAGCGCCGGACACGAGGAAAGCCGAAATAAGGTAACGAGAGTGAAAGCAGGCCTAATCCAGGCTTGTCTACCTTTTCTTTGGACGTTGAGGGCAAATGCATTATGCAGACCAGACCCTACAACTATGTTGTTTGTCAGATACTGAGGAACTCTCATCCGCTAAACCCTAGACCCCTCGAAAACTTGGGCTTTGGTTCGGAATATAGTTTAATATTACTTCGAAACTATAGCTTGCAGGAACGGGCGTTGGGCTATTATCTCGTTTGTTACGTTCCGGTCTATCCTACGGTCGGGCTCCCCATCTCCCCGGATATGCTAATTCCTGGGCGTGGTCTTGTGCCCTGTTGTCCCGCAAGAACCGACTGCAGGACATCGAATTCATACTCGTCTCGAGCTTGTCCTTCCGTTATTCTCTTGCAGCGCATCCTTTCGACCTGTTCCTTGATGTCGCCAAAGGAGGCCGTAACTTTCTTTCCGCTCATTCAGCCTAGTCTGTCTAACGCCTGGCTGCATTACGGATGTTGAGGTGATACAGTGCATATCGGTTTCAACTGAAACTTGCGTAGTTTGGGCTCCTTAATTTGCGACCGTAAGCTTGCTCTGGCTCTGAGACCAACTCTATCATTGTCAACGGATTTAGGCCGATACTCATTAAGACGGCTATAGGTCGTATATAGTCATGGACTTAATTTTTCTTAGCCAACCCACCGACAGCCATTTAGAAATTGGCATCTAATTAAGAAATATGAAACACCTGTCGATTTGCGTATCCATATATCACTATGTATACATATGTGTATGTAGGACTATGTGGTTGTGTGTGTCCGCGTAATGGAAGACGAGAAACAGTAACACCATTGCGATATTATTTTACCCATAATAAAGATCAGAACATTTATAAATCATCTCCTATATATTTTGTCTATTTGCAGTGGCTAGTTTAGCTTATCAGGCCGAAATGTCGACTCATATGTTGTGCAATCAGGTGTGTCCTGAGGCGCGTTCGAGACAGCAGACATCTTGGGTACCGTGATGCTGGTTTGCCTGTCGCCTGTTGAATAGTAGAAATTCATCAGCGCATGCACAGTTGCTTGTCATGTCCTGCCTGCTTCCAAATGTTACGATAGATTGGCCTGGGTTAGCAAAAAGAATCAACGCCAGAAATGCGTTTACATAGCATTACTTTTGTGCTAAAGCCAGCGTCTTTCTATTAGCACGACATTGAATATATAGTAGATGTTTCTTTGAACAAAATGTTTCAGTTGCGCCGTATCGCTCATACCATTTGCTTAGAGCATATCGCTTCAACAAAATGAGGCCAATGGCAAAGTGCGTTAGCTATTCTTTCGTATCATCAATATTCGAAAAAGTGGCAAAAAACTCTTCAATGAACAGTTTGCTTGCAGGCCAAGAAAAATAGAGAAATATATTATTATTCGCGAATAAAGGCTTGAGTTGCGGCTTACCTTTCTATTTGATAATTCGTCGGCTTAAAACCCCCCTTCGTTACAACTTCGAATGGTTTTTCTGTGATAGCAATCATTGCTAAACAGATGAACCAACGAATAGCGACCTCATGTAGCTCATAAATGATTGTCATACTGTTTTTGACGTCAAATACTCGTTTTTAAGTATAATTATAGTTAAATAATGATCCAGTGTCTATGGGATGTGTCCAACTTATAAGGCGGAGAAATTGTTATGTATTTAATTGGCGATTCTACGCTAAAAGAATCGAATGATTTGACGGCGCGCCGGTAGGACGCATATTATCAGTATTCAGCACACCCACAAATAAGCCATTCTTATACTACCATAATAACCATTATAATTAATGATTTTTCTTAATGTTCACACTGAACTGGTAGACCCATTCATAGGAATTTAGAATTTTCAAGCTGTTTTCGATTTTAGTTTATTATCGCAGAAACTAATATTGGCGTATTTGATCTAATTCACTGCTAGTAATTTTTAGCCAGCTACATAATAAAACGTTAATTTCGAAAGTAAACAATTTAGAGTCATCAAGAACGATGAAGTACAAGCATGTAAGCGGTCTCAGAGTCTGCACATGACAAACCCAGTGATTTGGGCCTGGTTCAAGTGATCGGTTTCATTTTTGTCTCTGTTTTTGAAGAAACTATCCAGAATCCAATCCAGAATCTAAATCGACCTAGCTCGGCATGGCTGTCAGGAAAAAGGCTATTTTTGCTACGACTTCATCAAGAGGCGACCGCCTTCATCTGTAGCCACAGCTTTTTACACCGAAACAATTATGATTCGCTACTCAGCAAACAAATCTACATTAACTGTGACTTCACACAAGACAGCCACTCGTAGAACTTTTGGAGACGAAAATAGAACGGTATATAATTCCACCCCTTGAAGGTCCCATCATTATAGCGAATATGCTGTATTATATCAGCAGGACCAATAGTAGCGTTCGATATAAGCCTGAAACGAAAGGGTATAATTAAATTTTTGACACGTTGAACTTAGGAAGCTCAATACACTTTATTCTATAATAATCTTATTTATAATAGTCGCCATTTGCTATTACGGTCCGTACTGTTTCACTTTTTTAGTAGTTTAGTAAAAGTAATACTATAAGCCTGGCTAGCTATGGTCTTATTGCTCTTTAAATTTGTTTGACCTAGCTTGTAGAACTCGTGAGCAGTTCGTCCGCTCCATGTTAATAAGTTCCGAGTAGAACAAGGTATGCTTGAACGCGATATCGCTCCATTTTGCTACTGCCACTGTCGTTTGCGTCATCATCAGCTGATCGGTTACCTATTTACCAATGTGACACGGACCGGTCTACAGACCGCTTCTTTCCTAACTGCCTAAGGCGCACTTGTGTCATTAGCATCACAGATTCATTTGCTTACGATCAGTTATTGCCGATACCGCCGCCTCGTTTTTAGCGGGTAACTCTTATAGCCCGCTCTTAATGAATCAGTATCAATACGTCGTCTTCAAGTTATATAGCTCATCGCCGAATATATTTCGTTGCTGGCGTTGTATCGTGTCTGAGCAACGGCGCATCTGGTCCCTTACATCCCTCTTTGCCAATCAATCTGAGCTCCACTTACTCAGTGTTAGCGGCTACATATGTATGAGTCCTTATGCGTTTGTTGTTATGCTCGATAGGGTACGATGCAACTGTGCAGCAGAATAATTACCGATCGGGGCTCGTGCAGGATGCAGGAATAAAATTGGCATGCATCGCTTGTGGCATTTATTCTCGGCCATACGACCCAGTCATACTGGCAAACAAATAATAAGTACCTTGCCATCCGTACACGGCCGCACGAGTACTTCAACAACAACCGTTGCAAGCAGAACTTCGAATTTTTACTTCGTACGTTTGTTCTCGTGTAGGTTGTAGCATTATAATAATACACAGAAATCACTGTCAATTAAACGTACAGTTGAGTGAGATTCGCTGACTCGAGGATTAAATAGCGTGGTATAGTGCGGCACGCTGCAACAGACCGACCGATATTCGGTAACCGTTCTAGCATAGACATCGATATGGGTTGAACTTAAATCACTGGCGTTGCGACTCTCCTCATCTGAAAGGTATCGTTGACCTTTTCAAGAGACGAGTTTCGACTCCGGAGCCGACGACGTAGTATTTTGCCGTCATATTCAATGGGATCCAAAAAAGGCGTACGTACTATATTCTATCTACAATAAAGGGCTATATTATTATCAGAATAATTAAACGCGCCAGTTTGTGAAACTCAGAAGAACTCACTAGATGTTATTAAATTCATGTAGTCGTAATGCCACTTTTAAAGCCAAGCACAGCGTGATTGATACTTAACCATAATAATTTGATTAAGGGTACTCATCTGAGTATAGGTACACTTGAACCGGGCTAACGTGTTTCATTGCCATCATATTTATATGAGCATATTAGGCATGCTCTCAAACTATCAGGTTCCTTTAAAAAAATTTTCATTTCTCGAACTAGCACTAAGTTGTCGAAAAAATATTGACCGTTTTATTTTATCAAACTCAAAAACCTTTGCCGTTTTGCTGACAATATCACAGTTCAATTACTTTGTGGATTCTGAGCAAAAAAATTGCTACAATTGATCTTTGCACCTTTACATTAAAACTAAATTAATGCCATTAAGAGAACGCTGCACAGGCCGAGACAAATAATAGTCTGATGGCCCAAGATCCTGTCTGTATAGCAAATGAATTACGATTTACGATCGAAGATGTTTCATTTTTTACCGAATATCTAAGCATGCGTGCGTACCTAAAGATGGTCGAAGTTGACACCTCTTCTGTTCCCTAGTTGCGGTCATTTTTTTCAATGATTTATTGTGATCTTGTTAGTTGTTGACAGTAGAGGCCTTAATCAATCGTTTTACTAAATAGCGACCCATAATGCACGGTTCCTTCCCAATCTAATACATAGCGACACCTTCCTTGGTGTCGGTCTGGGCTTTGCCACAGATTGTAGGGCACATTTTTATTTTTTTAATTTGTACGTTATTATTATATGTAACTTACTTCTGATCAACCGCTTTAGAAATTACTCGATTTCGGTAGAATCTCGCAAGTGGAAAGACGATCGAGTATGTTTCTTTGCCAGCTTTTTTTAACTTGTTTAAACTTATTTGGTTGTTGATGTTTATTTTCTTTCAAAAATTACAGTTACTCACGTGTCTTGCTTAACTTTAGCAGTGATTTCATCAACTTTTTCTGTAACTAATCGAACACTACGAGAAACAAAATTCACATCAGAATTTCCAGAATGAAAGTGACAGGATCATATTTAAGTCATTTTTGTGCGATACCGCGTCCTGACCATGACGCCGAACTTTTTCACGAGACTTGGCCTTTACCCTAATGATATTGTAAAATATAACAATTTTTACAGAAATTTCAACAACTTTCAAGGTCTTCTATCTTTAGTCTGAGAAAAGGTATTCCAAAAGTTACAGGACCTCTACTACTACCAAATCTCAGCCCTCAAATCGAACCAGCGGCGGCACGACGCAACCCAAATTGTATCAGATATGGGACTTGGAAGCCATCTAGCTAGGAAAATAGGCACATTTTCGATATATAAACACACATATATAAACACAAAGACGACAATTTATTAACACAAATAAACTCAGTTTTGAGGTAAACAAAATATGAATTGATAGCGTTAGTTTGAAACAATGTAAACATAATTACACTGCCTACTAGTAATAAACCAAATTGAGCTTCACCACGAGTAACACACCTGCCATAATAAAGTTAGCAATTAGATAACGAAGATACGACGAAAACGAACACTGCGCTATCTTTGTACTTCTAATACACGTTATCTAATGATAAGTTCTTTTGTGAATCAGAGATTATTTTCACTAAAAATTTTATACGATATGACTCGCTCATGGATATCAATATAAAAAATATATCTTTTACTGTCTATCATAAAGTAAGAAGAATAGGAAGAATCTTACTGAATTTTTATCTTTACGTTTACTTGTACAGTTCAGCGATTATCATGTTACTTGTCCTAAAAGCGTAATAATATTTCTCTGACCTGCTTGTATACTTCCGCAAGGTCCATCTATGTGAGCTACTTACTATATGGCACAATTACAAAGTTATCTCTGTAGTTCGGCTTCAAATTTAGGGGCAACTGTGTTTAACTTATAGGACATGGGTTCAGCATCATGTTTAAGCTCTAAATGTATTACTTCTAATCTGAGGCCAGCTTCAAAATTAAACTCAGAAAACGATTGCTAAAATATTATATTTTTAAAAGCTAGCAAGCACGAAGCTACGACCTTATATAGAGACCATTCTGCCAATCAACTCCCTGTTTACGTCTAATTATATGTGACTGAAAGCACATCCGGAAAAAGGACGACGATAACTTTTGCAAGAATTTTGGGTTTGATAAAGCAATAATCATAAAAGTCATAGACCAGATACTTTGTGCGCAGGCACAAATATAGCATAAATAGCCCCTCTCAAACTTTCTACAGACAGATAACCAACGTGAACATTTATATTGTGTGGTTTGTTAGCAATAATGGAGACGCCACGAACAGCGGGGCCACTGCCGGCTCAGGGGTTGCCCTTATATGTAGAGAGTTTGCGGTGGATGCGGAGGAGTTCAGCGCCTCCATATCTACACATAATTACCGAGGGGGGAACTCTTTCCTCATGAAAAACGGAAATAATTCTATGCCAATGCGTATACCAAAAGGGAAATTCAGAACCGAAAAAGATTTTCTTTTTCCTTTCTTTCTTTCTTTTCTCTCTTTTCCTAAGAAAGTGAGCAGATGAGCCGGAACACTATAAATGTTGTTAATCATTCAACTATGTCTAGTGTGGATCTTCATTTTCTTTGATTTTCGCATACTGCACTTAGCTACGCTCCAAATAAGCCAATACTACTAACAGATGACACCATGATAGGTAGCGATACCATTAATTATCTATCAGATTCTCGGTGTATCTCTGTCGGTTTGTCTTTAGTAGGTTGAACTTCTGGCGCGTTTTCCACCAATTGAAGAATCCTAAATTTCTTATTCTTGTAGCCATGCGTTTTGTTTACATTGTATTTTGTATTCCCTTTTGTTGCCCACGATATTCTGTCCTCTGTCAATAGATTTACGTTCAAAATTTCGCTAGAAACTTT
>NW_019213278.1:171658-217727 GCF_002532875.2 Varroa jacobsoni | reverse complement strand
AAATGTGTGTTTCTGGATTTAATTTGCCAGTGAAACACAAAAGGTAAAAAGCCATCAACGCAAGGTCCGGAGAACATACAATAAAAACCATCCATTTGAAGTCCAGAAAGGTAACTGACGACCTTGCCTTGTGTAACTCCGCGTTGTCAGAACAGGATGAGCCGGCCTCATGTGTGAAGTTTTCTTCCTGGAACGGTTCGGTTGATTTGACGGAACAGGACTAAATAAGCGTACCGATAAATTGTCTAGGTCGTAAGAAAAAACTCCGAGCGAATTTAACCCTTGCAATTCCATCAGATACAAAAGAAGCCCTTCTCTTGGGATGAAAATTGGGTTGGGTGCTGAGCGATACGCTTGTCTCTTAGAACCATTCATGCCGATTTAATTAATTTACTTCATTGCCTGTAGGAATTCCTGTAGTGCAGAAATTGGTTATTGTGACCGCGTGACGCATAATACCAGGCGAGATGTTGAAAGATAGCGTTAAGTTGTAATTCAGAAAGTTTATGAAATAACCAAGCTTCAAGTTTCTGTCGAAATCTAAAGACTCTGGCGTGGCTAACGATGGTCGTGTGGCTCGTTTCTTTTTCTGGCTAGTTTTCGATTTGTTTGTCTGCCGCCTTCCCTTAAAACACCATCTTCCAGATGGTCGTCATCGAACCCAGATGGTCGGCTAAAAAAAAGGGGACACCCTCTGACACTCAAACACCATTTTCAAATTTGGCAGACCATTTTTGAGCAGTACTTGTAGCTATAGCAGCGTTGTTACCGTGCATAAGGTAAATGTACCACGTACATAAAACGAATGTCCCGAGCCGGTTCGGTAGTGTTTCAGCTTCGATGAAATGCATAGATCAGAAGGTGTCGAAAACGCATTTTGTCGATGTGCACTGCCGACAGATGCGCGGATAAAGTTATGGAACTGGTAAAAAATAATAGGGAATATTTTATTCAGAATAAGTTAGGTAAAAGGGAGTTAGAGAAATTGTTGGTACCAAGCAAACGCAAAAAGGTCGATCTAATAGTATAGTGCAATCTCAAGGGTCGATTATTACCGTCACTTGAGATTCCGGCACAAAGCGTCTTAGCATTTGTTAGCGGATATTGGACCATTCTTATATTTATTATTATTATTATACCATAATTGTACTACTAAAATATAAATGCTGAATGTAATAGCGTATATTAATTTATGGTAATTTACTTGTTACTATTAATCCCTTGGCAAATAACGATGTTACACCTCAGTGAACTGTCTTAAATATTGACGAAATTGAAAATACGTTATAAAAACTTCAAAAATGATAGAAAGAAACATTTTGAGCATGTTTAAACTAGGGAGAATGGCTATTTGGGACGTAGTAAAAGAAAAACTAATTATAAACTATAAGGAGAATAAATTAAGCACACGTTTTGATATGTATGTTTGTGCTTAAGGATAAAGAGGACAGTCGAATTCAGCCGTAACGTAAGGTGTCGTTTATAAATACCATTCAACAGAATTTACTCCGAAAATGAAGATAAATATCAATAAACTTACGAAGAAATTAGCTGATTGAAGTGTCTGTGTTTAAGGTTTCCAACTCAGGGAAAAATTTACTGCCACAAATCCAAAGACAACAAAAAGCACCTCAATTTAAAAGAATGTTACTTGACGGCATCCTAAGAACGCGCTTATTGGCGCAGCAGTGCCGTTTTTTGGTGACTTTAGCATCGACAGGTATTTGTATCGATATGATTTATTAACATAATAGGTTGTTTCAAATTTATCCCATTTTATGTAAATACCAAAGGTAAGTAAAGGGTGGCTTTCTCCGTTTTTCTGAAAACGCCTGTCGTGTGAAAGCATTTTTCTGCTTGAAGCTAAAACTATACAGTACGACGAATCAGTTTATTAGTAAGCAGTGAAAGCTGAGGTGACTGCCGTGCATTGTAAAGAAAAAAATGACATACAAAGATAGTGGCGAGCGTAATTTCCCTCGACACTCTTCTTTGACCTGATGTAATGCAGAAGCCGTCGAAATAATGTCTATCAAACTGGATGTAATTTGGCCATTACTGGTAAATGAAATGTGAAAATATATATTCTACATATACACGCCTCCGGAACAAACAGCATGGTAGCTATTGCTATCGCCGTACCTTCGAATGACATAGAAATTCTGATTGATGGAGCGTTCGAAGTAAAAGAAATTGTTTCATTGCTTATTGTGCCTTTGAACTAACAAGGGACTGACCACAGAACTAACCGGGTGATACAAACAATAAATATGAACAAAGTTAAAGAAATAGTAGAAGAGTAACTTTCAATGGACGTACATGAAAGTACTTACGTTGTAGTAAGTAGCGTTAGTGCGATCGTTGCAGCAACCGGTTTCATAAATTCAATGAGGAAAGATGATAACAGGAGCATGGTAAACACCTAGGAAGTTTGTTGTTTCCTGTCAAGAGTAACTGTTTTACAATGTAAAACATAATTACTATGTTCACTTCGACTGAATTTCTACGACACTGAAAATTGCACGTCCATTAATTAACCATGCTTACCATATGATTCGTGAAATATATTATATACTTACTAAGATTACGATTAACTAGTTTCGTCAAAGAGCATCAGCGCTAATTCATTGATTACTATACAATTCATTTTTAGGAGGAGAAGCAAGTACCACTGGAGCTGGAAGAGGACGAAAATGAAAAGCCTTATCTAACGTACTTCCTAGCAGCCGGTGTGGTCATCTCGACAGCGATCGGCTTGTATGTCGGTATACTCTTTCATCCAGCAGCACTTGCAGTCCTCGTTCTAGGTTGGTGATAGCTTACTATTCGCTGTTACTGCTACCATTATGATCGCTGATGAAGCTTCGAAAACGATGGCCTTCTTCAGTCGATTTACATCGAGATAACGATTACGACCACGACACGAACTCAATACTTCTATTCAAGAGCAATATTAATCTCGCTACATATTCGTATTAATGAAATGCTGAGCCGTTAACATGATGATGAACAACATGAAAATAACGATATATGAATAATATACCGTTATACGAATAATCTATTCGTATGTTTTCGAATAAATATAGACAAATTTTACAAACTGGCCATTATTGCTCTTTTACCCATTTTAATCGTGCAGTACTGCGTCACTCTCATTGTCCCATTCATTACAGGCAACGCAGTATGCCTTGCTTGTTCGGAACTGTTTTTGCATACGGGAAAATCATTCACAGTTAATCCACAAAGAACACCAAAAGAGCTTATTGCAGGTAAATTGAACACGTCATTTAATGAACAACTGTAAAGTCACCACTTGCAATTAATTTGGCTCTGATACGGCTTCTTCTGCAGGCCATTTTTGTTAAGAACACTTTTTTTGGTCGCGTATTCGCGTTTCATCTACAAGAAAAAAGAGCCACAATCTGCATGAATGTGCACAAAAACGCTACAAAGATGGCCAGTCAGTCATAAAGGAAATCGTAGTAAGTAATTGAACTAAAAACGATAATATTTATATAGTACCATTGACCGTCACTATACTAATTGTTTATTACGTAAGCTGACAAAAATAAAGCGAATGCCAATATTTTTACGTGACGTTTCTTGTTTGTATTACTCTACGGTTCGAATCCTCGTTTGACTGGTGACGTATGTGTTTTGTAGGTACATTCTGATGCACCTCACAAAATCTGAAACGTTAAACATGTAAAACATCAAAATTTTCAAAGATATCAATTCAATATATATTTCTAATAAAAAATTTCGTGCGAATTTTATGTGTGAAAAACAATATGCAAGAACAATGCATTTTGAACAACAAACGCTAAGTTCTTTTAATTCATATAAATTTATTAAGAATTTAACCCGTTGCGTAACAGCCACTGCTTTCCCCAACAAGCACTTGTGTCATTTACATTTCCATGGCCTTAATCCTAACGTCCATTAGCTATTTGATTCCTATCCGCGCGACATGACAGTTACGGTTAGATCATATGCGTATAAGCGGATTCAATCTTCAGTATATCTCTACACACACCCACCCATCAATCACACATCTGCTATGTAATCGGCACTAACTTAGCAGATTACTTATTCTACATTTTTTAATTAGAAATCTGACCACGACACCACCTTTTTCTCGTATTGTCTGCTTAAAACATTCCTACCGATTATTATACTATTGTCCTGTCCAGATTTCCTCCCAGGCTCATGCCTGAACATGTACTGCAAGTGCCAACATTGTTGGCCGCCCTACTTCAAAATCCTTCCAACATCCACTTAACTGAGGTCTTCGTCAGTCATTCCTTGGTAATCCATTCCAGACTAAAGACAACATTGGTACATTTACGACTCCAATATAAACATGCGTTTACGATTCCATTTGGCGTCACCTTTTTTGAAAAATGAAGGCCCGATAGCCGTGTCTACAGAATCCAGCTTCACTACCCGTTGACATATGTCTGCCTTCATCAATACTTTATCTAACGCTTCTCGTAAGAAATTTAGCAGAATTGTCAAAATAATCTATATGCTTATTTACTCCATGCGTACCAACCAATACCGGCCTATTTCTCTAAAATAAGTTAGCTTCCGAGTACTAAACCCCGACACCTAGCCGCATTCATTCCTGCGTTGAACGTATATTCAGTAGCCCGTATCGAACGCCCCATTCATTGATTCGGCTGATCTTGGGCAAAAGTTGCGGCCGCGTATGCCATGAGAGCGCTCGCTGCCTGGCGGGTTTCAAGAAGAAGGCGCAGTTCGTGAATCCAATCCTTTGCCGCTTGCCGAGGTTGGCCTTTCAGCTGATTGGCGTAACGCAACGCCTGCTCCAGGTCTTCCTTTTGCAGTGAAGCGCGCACCCGGGAAAGAATATCCAAAGTGTCCCACATAAGAGGGTTAACCTGAAGAAGTAGAGAGCATATAATCGAATGTTAGATACTCGATAATATTAGTTTACTGTTCAGCGAACAGATCTTACCGTAGTTCTGACTCAGCTCCCTTTACCTTTTGTTCTTTGTCCAGCTCTTCCTGGGGCACCGCTTTCGGATATATCATGAAGAACGACATCAAGTAGGAAAGCAAGTGGCGACCTGGGCCGCCACCATTCTGGTCCTCCATAAGTGCAAGGCGACGGCAAGCAGTTTCCACCTAGTGAGATAAGAATAATAAAGTTATGACAGTCCTGTGAAATAACGAATGAAGTATACATTGATCACCAAATTGAATTTCCAGTGAGATCATGTGTCGGCAAAGTACAATCTGGTACTCGAAAACGTTCGACTGTGATAAACACTATATACCTAGACGTATTTCTTCCGATACATGCAAAAGGTCTTTACAAAACCGGTGTCATCGGTTATTCAGTAAAACCAACCTTATAAAAGCGCTCCTTGAGGACTACTTCGGGGTAGACCCCACGCTTGAGAGCTTCGTCAGGAATCGTGGACAAAACGACCTTTACAAATTCGGAAGATTCGGATACTTCACGTAGTGGAACGATATCTGCAGCAAGCGGTTGTGGTGTGTTTTGCTTTTCCGTGATACCTTTAGCCAGAATGTGCTTTAGCGAGGCGCAAGAGAGCCAAAGAGATTTGGCCTGAAAATAAAGGTAAATATATGTAGGCCTTCTTCCGGCAATTTCGCTGTCGCTCCTAACCTTTGAGACTTACTGCACTGAGATTTATAAAAGTAAGAAAAAATTTAGCTAATATATATGTAGGCTCAAAAGCTTCACAAGTAAATTCAAGCAAACACTTGAAAGATCATATTTCTCACAGACCTTCTTGGACGCCTCGTCAAGTAGTTTCCTGGCGTTGAGGTATGCCTCCATCTTCTGCAGTAGATCGACAGCTTCCGCCAAACGGGCAACCTGCAGTGACCGTTCCTCTTCGCGAGCTTTTTCTGTATCAAACTGATGTTTCCTAAACAACTCAGCACGCTGGTCTTCGAGCGCCTCTGCATTAAAGTTAAGACAGGTTGTCCACAGTTCGGATTATCGATAAAGTCTAATACACATGACAATTTTATAGATCATGCACCAAATTAGAACAAATCTTAGTAGAGGAAGCGTACAAAACTGTTTCGTCAAAACAGTGAAAAAATGGTTCAATACAAAACTGAAGGTTTTCTTCAGGTATTATGGCAAGCGATATATAATACATTGTTAAATACGACTGGCGATATTTACAAATTAGTTACCTTTCAAATGTTCTGTATGAACGCCGACCTGCCTTCTGAGTTGGTTTTGTAATTCTAGTTCAAATTGTTCTCTTTCTTCGCTGACCTTTTCTGCAACCAATTTTGCTACCTCGCTCTGTTCATTAGAATGCAATAAGAAACGAAGTTAACTTTTTTGTTAACGCTAAATCGTACCTTTTTGTAACCTGCAACAAGCTGATAAATTAAATCATCATCATTTGTGAGGCACCTTGTAAGCAAATCGAGGAAAACTTCAGCGGCAGTAATGGGCACAAATTCATCAGCTACTCCTAACGCCAGAGGCCAGTTCGTTGTAGAATAAAACAACAAACTCGTCATGACGAAAAACAAAAACTTAAGCTATGGTCAATTACCATCCAATCTCTGGGCTGGGCGCTGGGCAAAGCGTAAACAAGACCAGAAACTTTATTTTTAAATAAGAAATAGAAGATTATTGTCAGTTTTCATGTGATATCGGGAAAGTTCAAGAAAAAATTCTATGTGGTACGCTGCAAGATTCTTAATAGGATATAGATTTAAAACCCTCACAAAAAAAGGATAAAAACCATTTTTAATACATCAGGATCTTCAAAAAGGATACAAAAATCAACGGCTGTTTTGAGGAGGAGGCTGCCAATTAGCAATAAGGCCATTCAAGTAAGGTCTAACAATTAATTTTTTAAGACCGTGTATCTATTTGAATTGATAATATCGCTTGACACGCACTTACTACAAATTTTTTTGTGATTTGTATTTCGAGAATAACTAGCGGGTAATTTAGATCCCAAACATCAACTATAATCGCGATGAATAGTGGTTATACTGAATAATCGTGACCGTCAACAGTGACACTTATAACACATATTAAAAATGTATGTCTTTGTCTGGATACGGCCTCAAAAACAAAGCATAAGAGAAATTTTTAATTTAAACGAACTATCCCTGGCCCACCCCAAATGCTTATTTTTTTTAATATTAAAATTTATAAGAAATTTAATAGCGTAGAGTGCTACGACTCTGCTGTCTTTCTGTGCACCACGCTATTCAAGCATATGTCCTACGGTATGAGTTTGTGTGATATCGTCTACTGAGGCCTCTAAAGCGGACACGAGTACAGCTTTCGCTTGGCTCATAATACAACTTATTAACATACACAGAATGGTAAAAGCCGTGGACTCCGTAGCAGAATGCCGCACAACGATTCTTTCTATGTAATTCCTTCCATGTTCCGCCCACGATGGCGCCAGTAGCGCCAAGGAAAAAATTGGGTCGACCTCAACCAATAATTTCTCCCTTCGCCAGATGGATTTCAGGTAGGTGGCCGGTTTCGGAAGCCAAACTGGAATTAGAAATTCTCAACAGACAGCAGCGTGTCTTCTAGCAAATACGTGTAACGGTTATACCAGAATGTGCACGGGCCCAGTGCTCCCTTGGGAAAAACAGGCTTCATCTGATCTAGCCTACACATTTGGGTTGTGTCGAGGTTCATGTCATATGAGTCTACCGGTACCATTTGATGCTTTTTCGAATCCGCTTTAAAATAGATGAATAAACCATAGATGAACTTTCTGGTGCCTGTTGTGCTTGTAACGACTTACATGATATCCTTAAACACACTAAATCGTTTCATCTAGGCTTACATCCTAATATTGTTACCAATCGACAATGCCTTGTTGAACTCAATAACTTAATACTTACTTAAGGTATGGCAAATAGAAAAAACAAGAATCCCTTATCTCTCACACATATATATATATATATATATATAAAGGGAAAGGCATATATTAATTACATCTTAAACAAAGTATGGATAGGTAACTCACATACATTTACAATTGTTTAAATTTTATACATTTTAGCCACTATTGGATGCGGATATTACAATATTTAGTCGAATATAAATGTTTACTTTCTAACCTTTTGTCGTCCGATCTCTTTGTCAAGAGCCGAAAGTTGTTGCCGGAATTGTTTAGCCTTTTCATCGTCACTTAGCTGCATACGGGTCAGCTCAAGGTGAAGAGACTGAATTTTCTTGTGTGCATGATAAATCAGTACGTTCAAATCTTCTGGCGTTAGCTTGTTAAGATCAGCAAATGATCGGTCTTGTGGCAAGAGTGCATTAACCTCTTCAATGAGTTGTTTCTTTCCCTCTGCAATGAAAAACAGTCGAAAATTTGGGTGACTAACTTCGAACTTACGCATATTTATCCATTTTATAAAACAAAAAAAAAGCTATAGAGACTGACTGTAAACTTCACGGGCAGAAGCTTTAAAAATGTCACGTCTCTCAATGGGAGTTACATTCATCGCAGTATTTTCGGTTTCCTCAAATACCTTCGATGCCCGCGCTAAACTTCTGAGCAAGGTTAAGTTTCTTAAGCGATTCATCAGCCCGTGCCGAAGCGCCGTCAATCTTCTCTCGCAGCTTAGTCAGATTCCGTTCAGCCTGGTCAAGATTTATGTTGTCGGTTGTAGTGGGGTCAGCGCGACCCTTGTGAATAGTCTCTTCTAGCCTATATTATAACAGAACAGATAAATGGGATAGTTGTCCAGTAAATTAATAGAATGATCGAATACATTCTAACCACCAGTTTAGCATATAGTGTACAGAAGAATCCAAAGCATGAAAACTACTTCAAGGAGGGCTGCCTTCATGATCTTGACTATAGGCAATGGTTATTATTTGAACAATGAGATTTACCTTAGCAGTGCCTTATTAGCATCTGCCATTTTGGAATTGGCCTTCTTTTGAGAAGCACTCTGGCTTTCCTTGGCTTCGTTCGCAGCCACCCACATGTGATGATCGTCACTGCCTAGAATTGCAAGAGTCAAATCAGTAAACATACACAGTGCAGGTCGGCTTGATGCGACGAGAGAACTTCAATAAAAAAACTCATACCTCGGAAAACACATTTTTGTTTAAACAAAAAGTTCGACCGAAAAATTGTGACACGCATCTAACCCTGCTAAGTCACACCGAACTAGAATGGAAAGTCCCCGCTTTTGAACGGTTGACTCCAACGGCCAACAGATGTGTATCTGATAGCGGTAGCCTTTTCTTTTTAACGAAATGCACACTATATGAAAATCATTATCATATCTTTCTACATTGACTTACCAGCAGCCTCGTCAAGGGCTCGCGTTAGTTTTGTTGCATAATCTTCTGTCCTTTCAGCGGCAATGTCCAGTTCCGAGGAAGCTTCAACGGCTGCACGTTCAGCATTGGTCCCAGCATCACGAAGAGCTTGTTCCAGAATGAAGTTCTGCTTTTGACGGCGAAGTTCTCTTTCTTTTGTTGAATCGCCCGCTGTGGCCGACGCAGATTTAACAGTGTCGTCTAAAAGCATAAAAACGAAATGAAACAAATATCAGAAGGCGCATACTACAGGATTTCGCTATATAACGCGTATAGCCTATGAACATATGCAAACCAAACCCAGCCTTTCTGAATTGTAATCGTGTATTTTTATTACTTCTAATGGCAAGGCTAGAATGGCAGCACACATTTCAAATCCTCATTTGCAGATTTGAGCACGAAATTTCTCAACAAAAAACCCCGCAAAAGGAATTCATGCGGAGGATTTTTAAATAATATATTTACAGAACTATTCGATGCTCACAGAAGTATTGCTGCACCCATAAATTATTAACGTGTCGCATATGTATTACCTAATACAATCCACTAATAATACCAATAACCAATGGTTGAAATAACTGACCTTAGCAAGACATCTAAACACCACTGCTAAAAAGCAGCAAGAAACTTCGTATTTTATTCACTTCGTATTTTTAATTTTTATTTTATTATTTGTTAATAATATAATAATTATTATATAATTTATAACTACTAAATTATATTTATATTTTAGTATATTAAATTATTCTTACAAAATTCTTACAAATGTTTTGTATGTGTAGCAAGCTGCACAAAGTATAATGTCAATAATAAATAATATATATTATTGACATAATAATAATATATATATATATAGACATTATACTTTGTACAATTTCATACTTTTATTCGACAGAACGGTGATATATTCATTACTATTTAAGTTTTGCACATTATCAAATCCTACATATAACACATTTTGTTGAAGGCTCCTGGTAGTCCGTTACATTTTTTTCGTGCTTTATCTGAACTACCACGTTCGGCTAACATCCCGCGCCATAAGTCCCATAAATGCGAACTAAACTATTTTTATTCTAAATCAACTTTTCGCAAAATTCTGCGAAACACGATATCCACTTTCAGTTCAGTAATAAGTAAGTTCAAGAAGCAGTGAAGGAAAGTTACTTAGCGAATTTTATTGCAACTTGGTAAGCTCTTTGCCATTTAACATTTCTCCTTATGGTAGTCTCAGTCGCATACAAAACAAAACTGAGTCCGGTATGGCAGTAACAGTAGATGTCTTTACGGGGCGCTTGGTGATAGTTAATAGGTGCCGGTTCCGGGATAATGCGATAGATCCCGATATTACGATCGTGGTTTTGCCAGGTTGCAAGTTACGCACCTACTGCACATTGAATTTTCAAATTGAGTCTTGTTCGAAACAAAATATTCAAATAAATAAAGAAGAGTAATAACTGTCGTCCATAAATTAATTACTAAAAATCCGCACTTACGTAGCCTGAACCACAGCTAAATAAGTCCTAATTATTTGTATTTAATACTTGTATTAAAGAAATAGATTCAAATACAATACCATTATCCATTATTGCAGACTGGTCCCCTGTCAATAAATGAAAGTTATGATTGCTTAATTTTAATATTAAACATACGCCTCGCAAAGAATGACCACAACATAGATGAACTAACTAGGCCTTTATTAAGTCAATAAGCTTATCAAAAAACAAACTCCACGCTATTTTAAATGTGCATGGGGAAAATATGGTATATATGAGATATAGACCCGAATGGCAGAACCATACAACTTTTGTGGCGTATAGAGGGTATGTCCATTGAGTAACAAGGCATTAAGGAGCTTTCCAAATTATGTTCAAAACAAATTCTGTATTTGGAGCTGCGATATTATCAGGTACATGTCCTCACGGAAGTAAAATGAATAATTCCTTGTTAAAAGTTGTTACCCAGACAAGTGCGTCCTGATCTCCGCCCAAGTGGATACTTCCTTATGAATCAGCAAAACCTGTGAGATATGGTTTTATCAAATGAGGGAGCGGTAAGAGTAATAGTAATGTGCTGCCAACTTTTTTTTTATAAGTTTATTATGACTCAAGATCACGCATATTCCATGGGCTTCTACAACTTATGAATTATTAGCGTTATTAGCGTGACGATACTACTACTAAGTCAATAGCCACGATATGGCAATGCCAAAAGCGCCTTCAAGTTTGATATACAATTTAATCGAAACCAGTAAGAGCAAACAGATGTTTAAATGTTTAAAATTACGAACGTACGTATTTAAAAAAAGTAAACAACAGATACAAAAAGGATACAAAAGGAAACAACATACTAACCACTTCTGGCTGACTTTTTAAGTTCCTGATCTTTTGGTGTTTCTACTTTCGGCTTGCTCTTCAAGAGAGATGACTGTTCTGAGGACGTCCCTTTGACAGGAGCGGGTTTGCCCTTAGACGACGACGCAATACTGCCTCCTGTAGTGTCACAGCCCAGAGCTGTGAGAACTGGTTCGATCGCAGGTACGGCATCTTTTAGTGTCTTCGCAAACCCAGCATCTATCCTTGCATAGCCAAGCGTGCCAACTCCTATGAACAAATAAAAATTTTCGCGAAACCTCGTAAAATGAAATAATAACTAGTTAAAAGCAGTAGAAAGAAGAGAAATCTCAGTGTAGTTTTTTAAATCGCAATAAAAACCATGCGATCCTTTGTACCCTAATATCTTTAGGCAGAGCTATGGTTATTTCTAAAGATTTATAAAGAGTAGAAGATCATCATAGATGGATTTTTAATATGACTGCTTGATTATCGTCTATCAAAGCCCATCCTTTTGATGTAGGGGTCTGTGCAGCTTATAGCACCAATAGCCTTTAGTACAAGTATCGCACATGTTTTAGTGTCATTTCTGCTAAGCGCACTACTGCTAAGTTCGAGTTTTAAGCAATGGAGCCTAGAAAGAGTTTCGTTATTTCCAATAATCCATTTCCACCTATCATACATACCAAGCTAAAAATTGCAATAAAAAATGTAGCTATTATAATACATATTTCGGAAACAATAACAACGTTACCCTTGTAGTGTTTAATAGTACCACTTGGATAGGGGGTCGTATACATATGCAATGAATGAATTGGACGTGAAAACCAGAACAGCAAGTGTTACTTCACTCTTTATATATGATCATAATAAAAAACAAAGTCAAAGGGACCACGTAAATATGACTTTGTTCGGCGGACTTTGGCCAGTAGGGTCGTCTATTCTCACTTGCTTAATTCAAACACAATCATTGTTTTTTTGCTAAATATTGCCTCATTATGTGATCGGTGGTCCGACTTTTCAGTTCAGAACGGCTTCGTCCTATTTTCAAACTATTCTTTTATAAATAAAGCCTAAGAATTTTCATTCTTCAGGACAGGATCTAAAAGCAAACGATTCTTTTCAATTCTCGTAGGCTCTGAACAAATCGTCGGCTACAGGTATGACGTACTTGTATAGATTTTCCCTAATAGCCTATTTTCCTCACCCTTGATGGTCACTTTTTGTACTGTAGCTGCAAGATCAATTCATGGATGAGTATGTAGTACAGAAGATTACGACGTGCCGATAGTTAGTACGCAAGTTCAACTTACTAGGGAACAGGAACTGCTTGTCTGAAGCAATGCCTACGGACAGGATCGTGCGTGAGGTTCAAATATTCATCTTGCTTTCTGCAAACTGGTTACTAAACTAGTCAATAGAACTACTGAAAGCTCTAGCATGAACTGAACGTGAAGCATTGTCTAAAGTTTCATGTTTTGCTGAAACGAGCTGTCTGTCATCCATAGGCATTTTCTAAGCGTCTATATTTAGTGTTTGCCACTACAGGGCGGTAGAGAAATGAAACGAATGGACTTTCGGTCTCAGCTTGAGCAGAAGCAATACTACATTACCAGAGAAGCCGTACATTAAATTAAAACAGATAACAACTTGGACGTAGTAATAATATTACTATCTCGAATAGTCCAGCAGATGCGCGACTGATGCATTAAAACAGATTATCAAATCATCGCGTTACGAATTCCCAAGTTACGAAAAGATTACTGCTGTCCCTGATTTTCGTGCGGGACTAGTTCCTTTAACTCACACATCGCCAATTGTTAATTAGGAATTATTCCAATGTCATTACGCCTAGTAGTTGACTAGAGACATCTATCAATTTTTGCTATTTACGCCGTACAAATTTCGTTTTACGTACCGACAACTGTTGCCCCCAAGAAGACCTTTCCCATGGTACCTCCTGCAAGACCATTATAGGCATAGCTACTCTTTGCCCGGCTGGGGGCACTGCCTGCGACTGATAAACGGTTAGTCGCAGCCCGTGCTGACGTCCAACCATTCTTCAAGATTGCGGCCCGTAGCATTATAGCGATAGGTATACTCTCAGCTTTGATTCAGATTCTTATTGTAAACCTCCTGTATTTTCGGGGTTGTCACTGCACTTACACGATCCACATCTACGGATGTACACAAGCACGTAATTCCTTCTTTCGACCTAAAAGTCGAAAACTTTTGTTGTGGTTTAAGGGGGGCGAACCGACATCCAAGGTGAAGTTATCTACCCGGCGAAATCGACCTGGGCTGAACTACTCCCCGGATCCCTGCTATTCGATATGCGGTAAGCACACGACTTTGACCCAGCAGGGGCGACCGACACTAGATGTCGCGGCGGTAGACCGAAAATCAGAAGTTCGTTGATAACAAACGTTAATTAACCACAATCAACTTCAGTACAACCTTTGATACCCGATAGAACTATCGCTGGCAACAAACTCGAAATCGCAAGACAGCTTTTTTAGTTCGACAATTTATCTACAATCGTTATTGCCTCAAAATTGATTCGAATGCTGTCCCGACGAGCAAGTCGCGCGATAAATTCGAAATTTTCAAATCAGTGATGCGAACGATTTTACCTTACATAATAGTATCGACTAACGCATGAAAATTTTTAAAGAGGTGTATAGCATAAGCCAAATCAACAATGGAAATAATCAATTAATCCGCTTTTATGGTATTGCCTCCTACAAGTTTGTGGCAATAGCTGTAGGCTGGTGAGAACTATTGTCATAAGATTGACATCAAGAAGCAGAAAATTTATTTGTTTTAAATTTAAACAACTATAAATTTTATCACCTTTGTCAAGCATTCATACAATAACCAGATGTAAATGAATGTTTAGTACAATTTAAGTCTATAGTTTCAACCCTAATCATAATAAATACTGTCTCCTACTAATATTACTACTATTTCTTAATATTAACGGTTGCAGAGTATTTCCTTCATTACTTCCTTGTTCATTACAGTTTAGGTTCCACCCATAAGCATGTACGACTTCAAAGCGAAATCTTTTTGGTACGCTTAAGTTTACATACTACGCTAAAGAAATCAATAACTTTGGATATCATTTACTGTCGAGCCTTAGTTTTATTCTATACGTTTTATGCCTCCACAATATTCATTAGGTAATGTCGATTACCTAGCTAAGCGCTGGTCAGTGCTTGAAACCACAACCTTGTATTATCTGTTACGAGATTTGCCCTCAAATTAGTGTGGGTGTGCAAATCTCCATCTTGCAAATTTATAAATTGAAAAGCAAGCTTTTAAATAACAACAACGATGTTGGATTAGTCTGGATGAAGTAAATACTTCATAGCAGGTTCCATTTAGGCCTACTCTCCTAAAATATCTTTATCGCAAATTATGTTTCGTTTCGTTTTTTCAGTTTAAGTAGAACATAATGTAAATAATCACGTGATGGCGGGATAACAATTTGGTTGGTCTCTACGGATAGTCCAGAGGTGCAGCCTAGGCTCTATTTTTGTCTACTACGAACCCCTAAACAACCTTACCTTGTGTAATTTCACGCGCTCATGCCTCTCCCTTTCAAAACAAACTGCCATCAGTAGCTTTTGCAATATACATAAAAGTATTTTGTTCTTTTTATACAAACAACTACTTCATAAAATGATTGCCATCCTTAAGCATTTTTAATGTTTTCGTAATTTTATTGCGATCTATGCTCTAACGAAGCTGAAATCGTTGCTGGCAACTTAGCAAATTACAAACACACTTAATGAACTAAGAAAAAACGATTGACATGTGAATACTTTATAAACATCATCTGAACACCTAATATATTGAATAAGTATCATTCAAATGTAATATTGTAAACAAACTTTATTATGTTTTATTCGTTTGTTTCGCACCCCATTTCGCACTTTCTCATTTAAAGCTTCCCCATTTTTAATTAAGTGGTGAAAAAATACATAGTAATTAGTTCCTTAAACACAATATGCATGGAAATGTGTTTTGGATCTATACGTTCATATATAGTAATATTAGTAGTAACTAGTTTGCAACTTTGCCTGGCCAGCTGATGGTACTTCATCACTGTGTTATAGGTTAGCTTCGGCCAGATGATGAGACCAATCTTGATAATTATCGAAATCTGGTTTCGTGTCGCACTGGTAGAATTCCTTTGCTTCATGTATATTTTTCGCCCAAGCAGCAATCGCTTATTCAAAGATGATAACAAGAGACCTAGTCTTCATCCCAATCTTTATTTTCTTTGGGCTTAGGTCCACCAGCGGGTTTGGCCATGATCATCTCATCAACCTTCAACACCGTCGCAGCCGCATCGACCGCATACTTAAGAGCCCATTGTTTCGTTAAGAGTAGGTCGAAAATGCCTGCTTCAACGGCATCGATTAGATATCCTTTATCATAATCACCGTCAATATTGAAGCCAGTGTTTGTCTTGCCTTCATGATGAGCAGCCTGCATTTTGGTCAGTACGTCCATGTGCTTCACGCCCGAATTCTCGCACAAAGCCTTTGGAACGCACTCAAGAGCCTCAGCAAACTTCTTCACGGCATATTGCTCTAATCCTGGCAACGTATCACCATATGCCTGGATTCGTCGGGCCAGTTCAACTTCAAATGCGCCTGCACCTGCGAGGAGTCGACCATCTCTCGAGAGAGCTTTGAAATTATTCACTCCATCATCAATCGCACGCTCCACATCGTCCATGTAATTGTCTGTCGAGCCACGAATAATCACTGATGAAATCCGGCTTTCTTGTCCCTCCTGACGGAAGACGACAACAGGCGTATCACCAATCTCATCCACATAGACCAAATCACAGAGACCGAGGTCCTCTTGTGTAGGTGTGCACATCTTTGGCAAAGGGGTTGCATTGACAATTTTGCACACACGACGTACGTCGAACTTTGACGGAAGTCGAACTACCATTAGGTCATACTTGTTTAAATAGTGAAGAGCCAACTCGCCAACCTTACCTCCGGTGACAACGACTTTACACCCTGTGTCAGAAATAGCTTTTACCTGGGCCTCCAGCATATCTTCCTCGCCCTTACTGAAATCCTGCAGCTCTTGCGCGGTTTTAATTAATACGGTGCCTTTCGTCTCCGTCTGCATCGAGTCGAATGGGCAGGTGTAAACGACGACCTTGGCTGAACCCTGTTTCGTAACATCGCCTTCGACAGTGCGCTTGAAGACCATTCCTTGGATGACGCTGCTCTGGGTGATGCCCGACCCGAGAATCTTGCAAACGCGCACATTGTCGACATTAAACGCAGTCTCTTCTGGCAGAATAGAGATGCAAGCTTTCGCCACCAAATCGACCAGGAAGTCCTCATGACCCAGTTGCTTAGACATTATAGCAGCGCGTATGGCTTTCTTTACCTCCGCTTGGTTCCTGTAGTCTTTAACCTCGCTAACAGTTAATTCAGGCAAAATGCTCAATGCCTTTTTGAGTGCAAGTTCGTATCCCTCTGCAACTTCTACTGGCTTAATACCCATCCTTAAAAGCTCGTCGGCTCCGCTAAGTAGTGCTGACGCAATCATCAAAACTTGATTTGTGCCATCCCCTACCTCTGACTCTTGCATCTGCAAAAGAAGTAAAACGACTCTTAGCATCATAAAACTTCACGTATATTGAATATGCTCTAAAGGAAACCGTAGATAACACTTATCCAAAAACAACCTACTTGTGAAGCCATAACGAGCATCTTAGCCGCTGGGTGTTGAACCTCAAGCTCTTTGAGAATACAAGCAGCATCATTGGTCACGAACAGCTTTTCAATGTGATTGATCACCATTTTATTTAACCCGTTCGGACCGAACGCCGAACTTAACGTTTGACCCAACTCTCCACACGCTTCAATGTTACGAAGTACAGCCTCCTCTAGGCCGGAAAAGTGTTGAGCGCCTTCCTTTAGCATCGATTTGAGTCCTGCATACCAAAATAAGATACATCATATGAACTAAGACATATCTATAATGTAAATCGCAATATTCTCATTTAGGCTGTACCCAAGATGTAAAATAATCAATTTGGGGTACTTGATATCCACATTGATCCAAGCCTGCAGACCCTGAAAATTCACGTATAGCGCTGTTGCTATATTAGGTTTGCGTCACGAATGGAAGTTACATTTGAACTGACTATTAGGCGAAAAAAAATTGCGTACCCGATGAAATATTGCTTGACTTAGATCTTAATTTCCATACGATCATCCATAAAATAACCGAATGTTGAATTTCACATACGTAATGCCCTCACAAGAGATTAGCACAATAGATATGCCAGTGGCTATATAATGACAACTCGAGTTATTCCATTTATTAACAAGTCTTTACAGTACTATCCTATAGATCAGGATAAGCGTCTACGTATGACAGCTGACCATAGCATTGCATTTGAGAAGTAATTAGAACGCGGTAAATCGCCAAACCTAGATTTGTATGTATGAAGCGGCAAGAACCAGATATGAATTATGGGATCAAAACGCGCTCCTCAGAGAATCGCTAGCTTGCGGACAGCAGATATAGATAAGTAAGGTTGTGCCCCTTATCAGTATTATTATTATTATTACTGAATTATCGGTAAATACTCAGTGAAGATCCTTGAATCAGTAGGTTTTCATCAGTTGAGGTTAATTTTTATGACTCTCAGTACAGCCCACTAAGAAACGGAAGGCAATCCTGATACACTTGTTGAAGCAATCAAGTGTTCCGAACCGAATTCATTACCATGACCAAATTTCGTTCCATCCGAAAATAGCGCCTATGCTTGAATGCTAACCTTAGCGCCTATGCTTGAATGCTAACCTTAGCTGCTCGTGAGGAAGCAGGATGCTAAAACCTTTCTGCTTACTAGTTTCTTTCAGCATCTCAACGTTTTACGATTCTTCTTAATATTTGAACGTTGCATTAGTTACACGAAGACATACCCATCTCGGTCACGGCGGTTTAACGTCGTGAAGTCTTTGACCCAGAATTCGGTAAACTGTAATACTTCGTTTGTATGACACATACAGACATTATATAGAATACGCAGAATTGGACATTAGTTTTGTCGAGCACTCTGACACCGTACCGATCTCATAAAAATTGAAAATAGCACTAGTGATAAACGCTGTTACGAAGAGACTTTTAAGTCTTAATTTTTACTAGTATTCATTGAACTTTCAGGACTCGATTCAAGTTTTTCGAGGATATTCTATGCCTCAAACGGCGAAAGCGTCGCGCTGCTTCATCTCGAATCCTGTGAAATAGGGTGTAGCCTACATGAGGATTGGCATCTGCATAGTTTATGCTCTTTGCCATCAAACTGCTTCGAAAATTTACCTGGAGCGTTCTTCATGGCTGACATGATTTTTGACGCTAACGAATTAACACGAAATGACAGGTAGATGAAGTTATCTCACACGTGCCGGTTCAAGGCTACACGAATCCTGCCTTTTTTATCGGTACAACAGCAGACGACGTCCAATTATTAACACAAATCGTTTAGCGCGGTGTTTACTGGGGGCGTTGCGATCGTCAAGTTAAGGCGGATCTACATGCATTGCGCTGAAAAAAAAACAGAGGTAGCAGAATTTGTTGTATTAACAAATAAACACCTTTTTAACAACGATCTCGGTAGTAGGCAATCTGTAAATGATGAAATATGAAAATAATGAGCATTTTGATAGTGGACATGGAACATGTTTAGTGTTAGGTTTCGAAGAACTGCCCAGACGTCGACCATTTTCGAAAAATGCAGAGCAAATATGACGAACAATCGGAACTTATGAAGTGCATGGTGCTGAAGCAAAACACTGACTCTGCCGAAAAGAACAGTGCAAGATGGCGGACGTACTCGATCTTCAAGGCGAAGCCGGAGAATTTGAGGATGAAGTTGAGGACGACGAACGTAAGTGGTTTGTTTATAATCAGGAATATGTAGTCTTAATATAAAAAAAAAACGCCTCATAAGTTGGTGTATCTTATGACTGTTATTCGGTTCCGACACGATCAGAACGTACGGTATGATTGTACTATTCTCACCGTGTTCGTTTGCTAATGGACAACATTTTAGGAAGGTGACTGTTTCTAGGAACGTTAGCTAAATGCGGTGTAGAAAATTTAACTTCTTTTTAACGTTTTTGTAGTGTAATTATGTTGAGTGGCAGTTGACCGTCCAGCTATGACTAAATATTTCTGTTTTTTAAACTTAGTTGTTAGGATATGGTTGCTTATAAATAAGTGAATAACTAGCACATCCGTGGCTATTAAATATGGTTATATTTAGCAATGACAACGTAACCTTTTGTACGAACAGTCTTCATACAATTGAAATTTTCTGTACTTGATTACAGAACTGGATGAACTTCTTGAAACTGAACGTTCATCTTTACAAAACGCGTTAGAGGACTCCGTAGTAACCTATCATTTACGTTAACGTAAACGGTCATTAGCCACTCCTGATAGGAGATCTCAAACCACGGATACTCATAGAACGTGTATAAGTGAGCTCGATTAATACGTGACGAAGGTCATTATAAATCCGAATCTAGCCCGTTGAAGCTTAACCAAGAAGTTCTGATTTAATTTCAATTGTTAGAAAAATTACAAATTTCTAGCTTGCTTGGTTCATATAAAACTCAGCACATTGACAGCAATTTTTATAAATGAATCTTACTTCGTTTTTTAGAACATGTCAACAAGTTGAAGGAGCGTGCGACTCGTCGCAAGGGTCGCGGTTTCACTGGTGACGGAACCGCCCGCGAAGACATTCGACATTACGAAGCTGTTGGCAATGATGAACAGCAGGATAACAAAAGGGACAGCGGCCCAGGACCTCAAAGGTAAAGCTGAAAATATCTTCTTAACTATTTGTTAACCATTGTTCCGCTGATTAAATATTCTGATGCAGTTCCTGGATTGTAATAGTATATATATATCCGTGTCTGTGGCTTCGCATACTTCAAATACATATTTCCTTTTTTGTTTGCTATATAAAAGGTCAATCATATGTAATGCATTGCATATTTTCATCCATGAAACTGCTCCTCCAAATTTTTAATGCTTTTTGGTATTCTCGTTATATAGGTCAGTGGAAGGCTGGATCTTGGTGGTTACGGGCGTTAATGAAGAGGCACAGGAGGACGATATCTACCAGAAATTTGCTGATTACGGAGAAATAAAAAATCTCCATCTCAACCTTGATCGAAGAACCGGTTTTCTTAAAGGTTAGTTCGCTTAAGGGTAGTTAGCTTTTAGACACACGCATTTACGCAAATTGTATAAAACTTAAATCAACTGATCTATAAATAAGAAAAAATGTAAAGTGTTTTACAACGCTTACTTTGCGTTGTAAAAACAAGCGTTCAAACTCTCAGTGTCGAGTACTAATGTGGTTGGAACATGTATTTGACATCGATTTCAGGATACGCGTTGGTTGAGTTCAGCACGTTCAAGGAAGCTCAAAAAGCTCGTGAAGAGTTAAACGGCTCAAGTATCTACGATCAGGAAATTAAAGTTGACTGGTGCTTTGTTAAGGGCCCGACCAAAAAACGCAGTGGGAAGTCACGACGATAGATAATCTTTTCTGGCCTACACATTATATCTCAACGCCTCATAGATACACCAACAAGATTTACGAAGGAGACGTATAATCTCGTTCTGTAGAATTGCTGCTTGTTCAGATCTAATGGTGAACGCAGGCATGGCCTTTCATTTTGTATAAGTATAGATGCCGTGTACGCCAGAAAAGGGGCAAGAGGTCCTTCATTTCGTACGTTTCGTTTTTTTTTTACGGACGAAGTTTCCGTGCGATGTAAATCCAAGAACAACACAGCATTGTGTATCATAGATCATTTTCTTTATTTATAAATATGTTACAATGTACAATGCATGGAACTTAATCGGTCAAAAGCTAATAAATTCATTATTGTATATTCGCGTATTGATCCCAGTTTACTGCGAACACGCAGGTAGATGAACATTACGAATCTATACAAAAGCCTTATAAGGGGTTATAACGTAGGACTGGAGCAAAATGCGGTAACATAGATGCTGCAGGCTGACAACTATGCGATGAACGCCGGAGGGCTCGCCTAGCTCGCAATCCAAAAAAAAAACAGTGCTGTAACAGTATATGCAATCAGAACAGCCGCTGTTTATACGAAGCCACATGGGGCGCATAATATTAACTGAGGCTTTGCGAGTTAGCAGCCAGGTTTAGGTAGCGAGGTAAGCGGTTGTTCGTAGTAGGCAGCAGTTGATTTCTACATACAATGTATCGATGTAACAACGTGATAGATATATTTGTAAGTAAATGCACTATAGGGAATTAGCGGTAAACGGAGTACGGATTGGCAACGCGAAAAAAAAGGAATGAGCAACTACGTATACTGTCATATAAGGAGATGCAGAAATATATATACATGTATAAAAAGTCCAAAGAATGATATCCCTAGTATTTTGCTTTCACTTCGTCGAATAAACACTTAGAATTTCGAAGCAGGACGATAGCAGTTTTTTTAATGTCCATCTGTTGCAACAAATTTAATTATTCTAAAGTCAACAACGCAGACAGATTAGCTAACAACAGTATACAGAAAGGACCTGCACTGACCTTTTTAATCGTTGAATAAAATATGTGACCTATATTGTATTGATTATTCCTGGCCTTATGATGCTAACGCTATACTTTCGTTTTTCTACTTTTCTAAACTAACGGACTTCCAACAAGCCACCGCAGCTGGACGATGTGAGACTTAATTGTAGCATTATGCGTTTCTGCCACAGATTTCTACTTTTTTAAGTTTCCGAGGCATTCGAATGTACAATATTCTCATTTACACTCTAATATTATGGATTCTATTGTATAGAGACAAAAAAGGATGGCTATATCTACATTAGTTTGTATGCAAACACTTGATTTCTAAATAGGTGATGATGCTTTACATGAATATAAAGGAGAAGATTATTCATTCCGCCTAACATCTGAGTTTTCCTTACTCATAAACACCGCTTCATCCAAATACATAACATGCAGGTTAACTGTGAACTGGGCAATAAGGAATGATTCGGTCCAAATGGTGGATGCACTTGTAGAATGCAAGCACAAAAATTCAATATCCAGTTCCATTCTTAGAATTGGTTTTTTGAATGGTGATCCAATTTTAAGCTTGGAAGAAAATGATGACAATACCAAAATTAATACGAGTTTTTAGTGGTGGGTAATTTAAACAGTGAAGATATTGATTTAGAAATTTGGTACTTGTGTTTCGGTAAAGAAATTTTGTATTTTATCTGAGAACGAGGACGCGTGGTGCAACAGCATATATCTTATATAATAAGATGGTCGCCTTGCTACTGTAGGACGACAGATATGATATCAGTATGGTTCAATCTACAACCTTTCAGAATTAAGTTTTTATTAGTCAACGAAAAATTGATTGATAGTCAAAAATCCAACATAAGCATTAGAATACTTAATTTGTTTCTTTAACTATGTTTTTATTTCGCAAAAAGTACAATTTAACACCTTTCATTCACTTATTAAGTGGTTGACAGAAATTAATCGTTTAAAAAGAGCGTAAAAATGTATTATAATATATGTGCACTATTTTTAGGTATTCCTCTATTTTATGTATTCCATACAGCTATTTTCATTTACTGTACATACACAAAGCACTCGACAAGACTATTTGAAATAACCTTATTAGTCCTGTATATATAGAACACCTTGTGCCGGCCAACTGCTTAATGATCTAAATTATAGACTGAGCTTGATGTTTCTATATCCAACGACGTCCTTGCAGCGCGCCTCATTTACCGCGACATATCCCTTTTTTACAGTAGGATCTAACTGACCGAAACCATCGTCCACAAATGTCTGAAGGTAATCCCACAATAGGTTTCCTCTCATATCATGGGCAAACTTCCGCGGGCATAGACCAGCCTTTTCTCTTTTCGCTTCTTCGCGTTCAACTTCTTTGCGCATTTCGGTCTCGTCGGGAAGTTTCATCTCTCCTGTGAAAACCTCAATTGCTAAGCGAACCTGGTAGTCGAACACCACAAAGGGTACAATACAACTTGGTAACCCAATAAATGTTATTGTTGGGTTGGTGATTAGGATAGTGTGACGGTAGAGATCACGCACTCTGTATCCATCATCAACATTTACCAAGTCGTTAAGAAACGGAGCAGAAATTTTGTAGCCCGTGCAAAATAGCAGGCAGTCCAGGCCACTCAGAATGTCACCCGAAGCAAAGTGCATTCGATCTCGAGACACGCGTTTTAACAGGCTTTTTTCAGTTACATTGGGAAGTTTTAGTGGGGCCTTCAGTCCATGCGAAAGGAAGCATTCTTTAGCTACCGACGAAATTTCCTGGGCAATATCGGTCCCTGAAAATCCGCCACCAACAATGAGTACTCGCTTTCCAACATACTTCTCAGGTGTGCGATAGCCGTGACTGTGTTCGATGGTTCCAGTGAAAGTTTCTAAACCAGGAACGTCAGGCAAACGGGGCACCGTATACTTTCCATTACACACCATTATATGAGTGAAGCTTTCAGTACGTTTATCACCAGTAGCTTCTACCACGTCGACTTCCCAGTGCGAATCGTTTAGCGCTCTGCGAACAGCTACAACTTTGGTGTTGTGCTTGATGTTTCCATACGGTTCAACTTGATTCTTGTAGAAATCATCGAGGTACTTCTTCACCGTCGAATGATGCACGAATGATGGACCTTCTTCAGGAAATGGATGGCCGGGATAACCCATTATCTCTACGGGAAGGTTGGTACGAAGATCTCGATACATGCTTGAGTGTACGCTGTTATCCGCCTGCTCGTTGTAAACCCATGTTCCACCCGGCTGATCAGTTTGTTCGAAAACGACGTACTTGATAAAGGCTCTTCGTAAATTGTAGGCGCAACACAAGCCAGCTGCCCCTGCACCTATCACACAAACACGCATTATAGGAGTGTTCACAGTAACGTCATTCACAGTTACCGTAGGACGCATGCAGAGTTTATTGTTGCAGATTCTAAACTGATATTTCACTCATATTTGTCAGTTGCCTTCAGATAATTCCATGATGAAAAATCTAGAAAATTATTAATTTACAAATGACTGCCAAGTTGTTAGAACAGCAATATTTTTTTTTATAATAATAAGGATAAGTTTTTCATTCAAGGCGATACGTGTTTCTAATTTTTGCTAAAATCCCACGATGTCGCGAGTGACTACAAACACGACGAGCACAGAAGGTGAACTGTTCTTGATAAAACGCAATGTAGCGTCGGAAAAGGCAGGATGCGAATGTTTCTCTAGATGACTGCGATTCACCACCACTACCACCATCTCTGATAAAAAATAGGGGATGACGCACTGTAGAGATAGCCAGGAATCAACCCTTGCCAAACGACCTCCGGACAGCAACTCATGAAAAGTGTTTTATGGATAAAGATTAAATATAAGATACGCCGATATCAGGTAGATCTGATAACAGATAACTATTATCCACCAGCATAGCGATCGAATTGGACATTTGGTTCATTGAAAAATGAAATGAAGTGAAAATGGATTGGTGCTAAGCTAATTGAACACTATTATCGCTTTATATACAACGGGACTTTCAAGGGTTGGCAAAACGATCCATTATACTTGCATATCAAGTCATGGCTGCATAGGGGGGATGCTCTTACAGCGGCTCATAATCTGGAAACTTAAATACTGGCCCCAAATTAAAGAACTTTTTTTCTTGTGAGAACGTTGTTAGATCTTCGGGTAAATGATTTTTAATTTCTTCTTTTCTTTATATTGATTAGTAAAACCTCAGACTTTAAGTCTAGGCAGTGGAATCAATTTTCATGACCGAATCAAACCATGCAAACCCGACTGAAATATAATTTATATTGAAAGCTCAATCAAATTTCTTGAGGAAAAACATACATCAAGCTCTATTTGATCATATTAATAATCTTTTCATCGACCCTAATGTAAACTGGTACACTGTGATGAACCCATAACAGAATGACAGTGGACGGCACCTGATCGATTCACAGTCGTGAACACTTGCGCAACAGTAACAGCAATCCTTGGGAAAGATAATAGTAACAGCCTTTTGACATATTGATCGAGAGCCTTCTAAATGATTCATAATGCTTCCTTTCTCAAAAATGTATAACGGTGACCTCTGGCTTGGGTGTCCCCTAATTTTTTTAAAATTAAACGAAAATGTTAGACAGACAGGAGTTTGTATACATAAACAAATCCAAACAATCGTACAGCTGAATCAAAATAAATTAATTATTAAAACACTGTAACGAAGCATAGGGTAATGGAATAGGTATTGTGTGAATCTGAGGGCGTCTACACCCCAAAAACTAAATCTCTTCAGCTTAAGAAGTATGGAACGTTGCATGGAGTTGCCCGCACAATGGCCACTGCCGTATTTTGTATTAATGTGGGTCAATACGGACGCTTTGTAATCAAAGGTATTCAAGGGGATATATGTCAAACACTGCCATAGATTTCGATTTATTGCTTGCCTGAACGAATGCTTAAACATATATTGGCGCACTCAGACAATATGGCATTTAATCGAGGCAACGTCGAAATTCGACAATTAACTATAGGATCTTCTCAAGCAGCTTTACAAAGTACTTTGTGCCATATTTTCTCTTTAAGAAATTAGTTTTTGACCAGACAGATTAGTTAGCGATCAGTCTAGAACTGAGATGTCTCGTTTACATAACTTACATAATCTTACGCGATCCTTTGCTCTGCATTAAAACAGTGGCATGAATCTTAAGAATGGCGACACAACAAAGCTTATGCCCGTACAGATAGGCATGTCGCTCAGACTTACCGATAGGCTTACCCATGTTTACCAATGCTAATTTAGTGAAGTATCGAATACACTTTCAAGAGTGCGCCTGACTTTACCATCAGTGCCCGGAGGGTCATTAAGTAAAACACTGGCCTTCTTTTCAGCATATATAAAACCTTTAGGAAAGAACTTTGCGCAAGAATACCTTGTAACACACTGTCAAACTTCTGGATGATGGTTTTTCCTTCTCGGTATGTTATCCCTTTGTTCACTCTTCAACACTTCAAGAAATTGAGTTGAAGTCTCTTTCAGTTCCCGAATTCTCGTATACCTCATATATATTTAAGAAAGACTTTAAACATTTTGTCTAAGGAGAACCACTGTCCAGGAGAAACAACGTGTTATCTAGAGAAGCTTCTTTAATACACTGGTACAGTAGCAGATTACGTGTCAAGAGACAGCAACATCCACGTGTTAACGAACATACGAAGAAATTTTCCTTTCACCAAACATAAGAGCCGTTGAACTTGAATATGCTTGGTACACTATGGCTTCCGTCTGCTTGGTCATTTCCGACAACAGCATGCCATGTATCCTTATATTAAAAGCATTTCTAAAATTAGGCATTATAAAAACATTTCTTAGTATTTCGCAGAAGACGCGAGCTTCCTAGAGCGCGTTTACTGTGATTTCACCTCACTTACTTGTTGCATATACCGTTTGACATGACTGGATGTGGTTTTTCGCGCTGATGTGCAATAGGAATTCCCTAATAATAATAATAATAATAATGGACCTCATAGACAAAAAAAAAGTACAAGACGGCATTGATTCGTGTGCGTTTTGTAGCATTGGAACCGGGAACTCTAAAATTTCGGGGTGTTTAGCACTACCCTTAGCTCATTTTGAGGGATATAATTGTTTACATAGTTTTCCTATAAACTAAGAGTATATTACAATTGTCCGTTACACCTAGAGCAAACGTATTGTTCTTTCCAGTTGTATGATTACTTAGAATAGAACACCTATTCAAAAAAACACTCAAATTCCAGATTACCGATAGAAACTTATGCGATAGAATCGATCTCGTTCCAAAATACTAATACTTTCAATGAGAAAGCTGTAATTTCATTCGTATGTACCCCATAGTGGCAAGTCTCTAACGTCTTTCTCGGAAAGGACCACGCCAGTGTTGTGGCTCAGTCATGCAGAAGATGGGCGAGATCGAGGCAAGCATATTGCCTGAACTGTTGCGTTGATGCATAATACTGACCCTGTGGAATTAAATATTTTAAGCGAAGGGATTCAGAAATTTCATATCACCAGGAACGCTCTTGTGGTGTCTTCCGAACGAGGTTAGTGTCCTTATTGATTTCAGAGTGACTTTTATGTTAGCATTAATTAATTGGTCGTTTATCGGTAAGGGCGACATTGTTTTCGCTAAGCTTAAGCATTTTTAATTAATATTCATACATTTGAATCACCTTTATCTGATTTGATCACCTCGCTTAAACGAAGGTAATTGTGTAAGCTGGTGCAAAAACTAAAGGCAACGGGCGAGCGCAATATATTATCAATTAATAAGCATATATATGTTATGTAATACATAAAGTATATTTAAACATAATTAACATACAAAAACCGTGAAGGAGAAGCAAGCAACATAATTTGCTTCGGTAAGTGAGAAGCATATTAGAGGTAGTTTTCATTCAAAGCGCGTACCTTCAGTTATATGCTGGGTTGACCAAATATTACCGGAGCTGCTCTGCTTGATTTATTTTTACTAGACTATTGACTTCTCATGAAAAAAAGTTTTCATGGAAGCTTTCAAATGTGAAAGCTTGTAACTTACCCTCTTGATACATAATGTAACTCAATACCAACCAATAGTTCTTAAACGCATTGGTAGTTATGTACGCTATCATGCCGATACCGAGTTTGATTGCTTAGCACGCAAGACGCATCGAGTTTTACGTATCCATAAACATGGATTCCAAACAAATAGTCTGATGCTTCAGATCTTGAAAACATAGAAGATTTCTCTATGTGGATTCGCTAATTTAGCTTATTCTCACTTTGTTTATGTCTGGATTCTTAAAAAGTTAAGTAAGAATCAGACGCAATGTCACAATCTCCTCTGTTGATACTCGCCTCAGTTTGCTAAAATTTATTGTTTTCGGTGGGTCCATATTGCTATTGTAATCTGGCATCGAAAGGGCAGGTCCATCAGTGCGCTTATAATATGATAAAACATGAGATATGAACTTGCGGTTCGAAGTTTGTCAGAAGTTTCTTTCCACCTACTATAGTGTGCTGTCCCAGCATCTAGAGTTGCAACATTTGTCATGTGCTGTTTTTGCTAACCTTCTCAAAAGCCAAAGTGCAACATTTAAGGGAAGTTCATGACCACGAAATTGTAAACGGTTTTCTTGATCTTGCGAACTTAGCTAGCATGCTACGTATGTTTATATACTCAGGATCTATCTTTGATATAGATGTTGTTATCGAGATATGAAACAAGAATGCAATATCCCGTGCAGATAATTAAACAAACTGTATCGCTGATGCTACCTCTTAGATTAAAAAGAACCTGGTTTTCAGCAACATAGATAATGAAGATTTTTTTACGACGCCGGAGAGATTCAACGGCTTAGTCATCCAACGCAAGAGTAAGATATCGACTCCTGAGAACTATGCTCCAATAAGGAGCATTCGTTTTCCGGCATACTTTTCACGAAGTAATAGCTGTGAATTGTTTCAGGAAACGTTCCTGGATGACGGGTGTTCTCGGCACAGTGTATCTATCACTGCAAACCATCATATACCAATACCACTTAACACAAAGGATTCTTTAAATCGACGTAAATTTTCCAATCTGAAATGCACATTTCCATGCGGCTAAACGTTTTTCTTGCAGAATTCGCCTAAATACGCCTTTACGAATCTAGGATGCACGAATGGAATGTTTTCGGGCAACGGGGAATTTGGATATTATATGATAATTTTCACTGGAGTATTCGAGTGAAAATCACGAAACATACTTCAATGGACATTTTCTTCAGTGCCCTGGTACACTAATGTTCCACCGCTTAGACCTATCAACATAACGTGATCAACGCCAGTCTTCTGTAAATAGTAAGCGGCACAGAAATCAGCTCCGATAACATACCTGCATTGCAAAGGCTAGCCTTAAGACCGTTAAGGACACCAGAATCACAGTCAATCATCATACAGCCTATAGGAAATAGTGGCTTGTCGTCGATAATAGTTCGCGTTAACAGTCAAAGGCAGCCTTGTAATAAGGATTGAACGACGTTACTGTCTCACCAATCTTAAACTAAAAGTATAAATCGTAACTTTCCGCTTCCTCTTTTGAATACTCGTTTCGCACGTCCACTGACCAAACACCAAATAAGTCAATTTTATTATCGAGGAGTTACAGAGGTTACCAGTTGCAGATATGGTATATAAGCTACTTCGTTTCAAAAGACACTTCTAGGGGGTGACATCCGACATGAAGCGGTCTCGAACAATTCATGACAAAGCCAAGGTTGGGTAACCGTACTACATTCGACATAGATCGCTCACAATGTCCCTCCCATATTTTACCGCGAGTAATCGAGAGTAAAAGGAAATCAATATTTACTAATCGTACCACTATCAACACGCTTCTTTATTATATTAAGTGAAATCTTGCATAGATATACCGTCAGAATGACAGAAAAAAATACGTTAGACTAAAAATGACCGGATAACGCTACATATAAGTCTTGTATCCGGGGGCGGCACTATACGGCTAGAGAAACAAGTACATTATTGAATTTCGGCAATAGTCTAGCGCAAGTTAAACACGAATCCTCTTCGTTTGTTTGTCCAGAGCATAACTGTTGTATTAAACTGTTGTAAGGCGGCAACTCATCTCACGTATTGAAACCGGCTGTAGCGGTATTCGCCTTTATTCATAATGTTCATAATAGCTAATGCGTACACACAAATGAGATTGATATCTTGCTTGAGAATAGATGAACCGCATCAGAAAAGAAATAATTGAATTAACGGTACTTTTTAAGTTTACTAATACACAGATTATTACTATTTGTAGATCCGACGATTTTCTTTTCGAATTTTTTCACTGTATTCAGTTGATTAAATGAACTAGACGAAAAACTACCAGTAATAAAAAAATATTAATTTAATAAAAAGATTAATTAAAGTGGTAAAGCTCAATCATCATAAGTGAGATGCCTACGGCTCATATTTTCGAACCGTGAATTTGTCGCATACGATCCAATGCATCTGAAGAAAAGCTGTCAAATGTCCATCTGTATAACGTCCTGGTTTACGTCGCTTCGACGAAACGAATAGTATAGTTATATCTTTAGGCAACTATCGAATACTGAAGGCTCGCATAAAAACTGCTAAAGCCTCTTCCGTGACTGCCTGTTAGCTACTCAGCCGAAGGCAATTTTACGGTGTTTCAGCAAAAAATACTGCTGGATGATAACAGACGCGTTCTAGAGAACCATTTAGCAGATAGTTGCGTGTGTATATCAAATCACTGAAGCTAACATTTATAATATTCAAAACGTTTTGTAATATAAAAATCACTGTTTATTTGATTCACAAAAGCAAAGTGTGTTTTACATTTAAATATTTTTCAACTAATTCTTCCACTCAAATATACGACGCAATGAAATAAGGCGAATATTAGTATTGCTACTGATAAAAGCTAAAGGAGAAATGAAGTTCTGAAGGGATTGTCATAATCATTTAAAAATTTGACCCATCACTGACTGTGGAGCACTGGGGTGTTATTATATACATATAGTTATTTGATTCCTTAAAAGTGTAAATCCAAACAATTTTAAACTGAGACTATTGGCTATTCTTTATCTGGTGTGATATTAAATTATTATTTATTAAGCACTAAGGTCCAACGGCATAGTGCCTTATGAATACAGAATAAGAAAAACAACCAAATATGCTATGGATTTTTGAAGCAAGTCATCATCAATTTTGCTGGCTATTCGCTGAATATTAAGATAAATGCGAAATCATAAATAGGTAAAAGCTCATATCCGTCGAACAATTTGATTAACAATATGACGCTTCAAGTTGAAACGCAGTTTCCCACCGCGTATCTTCCGTATCAGATTTTGCGTGATGCAATCGCTGACATAAAATTGACGAATCTGTTCGAACCTTTCTTCCAACCCCAGAGCATCATAAATGCCATTAAGTTAAGGCTAAGATAATAAGCCGCTGTGGTTTGGACGTCAGACGCTTTATTTAACATGAAACAACCTTGATGCTCTATGATCGTTAACTGGTAACATAGGGGTTGGACGGCCTTATCCGAACTAACCGGCACCAGCTGTTTATATAACGTTCATGATGTCTTTGTTCTTAGAATCGGTGTAGGAGAGCATAACAGAAAGTGATAGCATCGAGATCAACCACTAACATGTGGACGAACATCACATATTGAAGCGCGCTAGCGTGTAAATGAAGTCTCACTGATGCTCTTCTTGAAGAATCTACCGAAGTAAGAATGGAGAAAACAGAGCACACGTTCAGCTTTCCGGTGCTACTTCAAAATCAGTGCCAAATTTAATAGTCGTTAGCATTTTCTAACTTTAGCTAATTAGTATCTAAAATTATAAGCGCTTTTTATTAATAATTCTTGTTCTTTATTTACATATTCTATTGACTCACATTATATTGTATAAGCGTATTCACGGATTATAACCGGACTCCGTATCTAATAGGAATACGTAGTATTGCAAAATAATAGAGATCGCTACTTTAAGTACCTTCGATAACATAAGTAGTTGACACAATCGGTGTATCTTTAAAGAAAATAGATATAATACCATTGCTTGTCTGAAAAGCATAAACGCTACTACATACGCATCTTCATATCTCGGGGCGCATATTACGCATGCTTTGAATATGGCTTAATGCTATCGATTCTGATTGATAACAGACATACCGCAATTGCTTTCCAGCAATAGTATTTTTGAATTCAAAACTTGAGAGCTTCAAATCAAGTAAATTTCGTTTGTGAATTTCAGCACTGAATGGTTTTTGTGGTTTCAACCCTATCGAACCTTTACAGATTCGAGATGAACCCGTTCGGGTCTGCCCCGAGCTGGGGAGTCACACCCTCGTATTTCCCCTGTTTATGGAATTAAATAATTTTTTACTTTTAGGTGGCAAACAAGAATCTATGTAATAGAGGATAATTCCGTAACGTTATTTAGCGGAGAAGTGCCTAGGCTGTGTTAAGCAAAGAAATGGTAGCCGGCAATTTTTTACGATTTTTTTTGCATTGGAATTGCCCTATGCAAAGTTACGTGCAAAATTCTGATCAACCTTCAGATAGGGACGTGGCTCGCATGATAGTAGTAGCTGTTCGCAAAGGCTTTATTCTGCCATCGTTGTAATATTACTGAATACAATTTGTTGCTATGATTCCTTGCGAAACTCGTTTGTGTGGCTCCTACGCATTGAGGCGACGCTTGGTCTTGACTGAAAGTATGGCTAGCTTTGTGTTTTGCGCGGCGCTGTACGTTGCCTTCCCTGCCATATGACTAAGAGAGCCAAACATAAAGCAGACGACCTTTCAGCTACTGTGAACTGTCGCTCATCCCCCTCTGTGTCAGCTGGTAAGTAGTAGCTTTTGCACTTAGACCGCGTTGAAAAAATCATTGCGTAGTATAAATCGGAATACAAATATGATATACGCGATTATATATATATATATAGTTTAGCTCCTAGTAACGCTTTTTAGGCACGGTTTTGTTTATATGTGATTGGTAAAATGGGTACTTGTATTCCAGTTTTTGACACACACAGTCTAGTATTATCGATACGTTCAAATATTTGTATTCTAGCTTATTTATAGTCATCAAGCGATATGATAATAATGTTTGATATGGTGTTAGTTTGCCGGACCTGCGAAGATTCAAGTTGTCCGTTACCCGGCCTGTATTATCTAAATGGACAAGTATTGCAATAAACCTGGTGACCGTGATTTGTTAGTTCCTTTAAACGACAGTTTGCTATTAAGTGGTAATGGCGGTGTCATCGAAACAAATCATACCATAGGCGTATGCCTAATCGGACTGCATAGTTAAGTTGTTTAAATCTTAAATAAAATAATGTATGAAAAAAATGTTTCGAATTTCAAGGACAACACTTGTTGCATCTCCACACGGTAAACTCATGTCTTAATGAATGTAGATTGAGACATAGTTCATTAGCACTAAATTGCATGCAAATAATTCCATACATTAATATTTTTGAATATCGTACGCATACATAAGTTGTGGCTTTGTGTAGTATTTGATTAAATATTATATACGCAATATCATACCGCAGCACCATTTACCTGACACCTGATTGCTTGTTACACATTTTCTTTTATCTTCTTACAGGTATGTTATTTACCTAGTAAATGGTATTAGTGGACTAAGGTGGTAGTCTTTTGATATAATTCACTAGCGGATTCTAAATATAAAGCTTCTATTGAAGCACTATTGTGTGTTATGAATTCGACAGTAATTTCGACTTCCCGCTATTCGTTCTAGCCGTTTGATTGAACCGTAATCTTCTGTCTTGCACTGTTATGATACAAGAAACTAGTTTATCTATAACAGTCAAATTAGCTGAAATAAAATCTTTTAATTTTGCGAGTTATCGACCAGTGGCTCCATCTGGCTATTATTACAATGTCAAAATGTTCCTGTTGAATTTTCTCGAAATCGTTAATGAAAGCCACGATTAGATCAATTTATATCGGATATGACTTTGAAAATGGTTGAATAAATACTACAATCCTAAGTTCAACGGTTACCTTGGACAAATAATATCACGAAATTGTTGTCTGATTTTGCCTCTGTCAGCGGTGTTCAACGGCGGTAATGGTCATCATGTTATATCCTGTATTTCATTAAAAACAATACTAATATTCGAATGACCTTGAACTTGGATGACTTGCATGAAATCGGAAGATTAGCATTGCTAAATATTCATGTAAAAAATACCAAAGTTCCTTAAAGTAGCTGTGCAATTTTATCTGATCGCTACCAGATTCACCATTTCCAACATTCATTAGTCTTAAAAGCGATTTTTTCTAAAATTATACAAAGCTGTCATAAGCAATTATTTTGTAGTAACGTTAAGTGAGCAGCATAGGTTTTACAAAGCGAAACAGAAGCATTGTTGACCTCAGTGATGCACAGAAGCTCTCATTACAGTAAGCAGCGGGCATCGTAAAATGTTTCGTTTTTGAAACGCTCAGTTCTTCCTATTTTATTCATTCAACTGGTTTTTAAAATTAAGTATCGCGCTTTCATGGCATATTTTTTTGATAATTTTTATGGGCTGTTATTTATTTCGGGATCTGTGACAAAGTAATGACTGGATTACCTAGCATTCAGCTCGCATTCTACTAAATGCGTCATGTAATAGGTGATAAACACTAACCCCGCATTTTCTCTAAAATTTCGAATAATCATTTTTCTGTAAGGTGTTCCCTTGCAATCATTGCACAAAGTGAACATGTCGGCTTCGGCATGGTGGCCCTATGTTTGTAGGCTTTCAACCGACTTTTCAACAATATATAGAAATCGAATCGGTTTCTGGTCTACATAATCGACTTTGCGGTTGGTAAAATCCGCTAATATACTGTTCTCACCAATGCTCAAAGGATTTCCTTTTGTTTTTATGTTATTAAAGAGAAGTACTTACATCTATTATATTAAACAAAGAAAACAAAGATTGATAACTTTTGAGACTTGATTAAAATTAAATTGGTGTGTTTTTCTCATAATAGAAAGCTATACATATCCCAATAAATGAGTCTAATATATATATAGGAATTATTATATATTTATTATATATAGAAATTGGTGTACTAAATGTTTTTGGAATGTCATCAATGTTCAAAAGCCTTTTTTAAAAAAAATTTATTATATGTAAATTAAACGTGCGGATGTTATTGACTTTTTTTACTAAAAGTCCACCATTAATTAAGGATTTTTTCACTTCTTGTATATTTTTTAATTGAATATAATTATTAATTTAATGTAATTCTGACTTAGTAAATACTAAGTGATAAGACAGATCTATACTTTTTACATGCAAAAATTCATACTTTTGTGTCACATGATTTTTGGTTCAGTGAATATGTAATATTAACATAGGCTATATGACAAATTTAGGTTATGATAAGGTATAAATGCGTGTTCTTAAGGCAGAACGATTCATTAGCATCATTGATTTCAAGGCGGAATGAGGCTCGTATTTGTTTTTTAGCTGATTGAAATACGCTTGTAGACCGCGAATTGTAGTGATTCCTCTACAGTTACTCGAGCACTCCACTGGCGAGACCTTCATTCAGTGTGAGAGACAGTTCCTCATTTAAGACTTAATTGGTTTGGAGGTCTTTTCATGGATGAAGTGCTCAGCAGTTCAATATCGCTAATCCATTCCTTTTTTCCGAAGTATCTAATTCTCGATACTTCATACTCTCGATACAAACGTACGTTATTAGTTTCTCTTGAAAAATGTTTGTGATAATGCTATCATTGACCTTCGGAAGAGTTAAGCGTTAAGACAGGATGATCGATGACTTAGTTTACTTGTTCATAGGAGAGCGCGTGTATAACCGAACGGATGTCCACCTCTTGTTCTGAATGCTGTATTTGATTTCGAGGAGCATGTGTAGGCGCTAAAACTGTTAGGTGGTATTTCGACTTCTATCTGCCACAATCTACTCGCATCAACTCTTCTCTAAGGGACATCATTTCCGTTCAGTCCACATTTGTGAGTTTATAGCTCACATGCCTCAATTTAATTATAGGGACCAGATGGTCTAAAACAACCATCGATTGTATTAGGGATGTCAAGCTTAACGCTGATTGGTAACAATTAGTGAAAATCGCTTTTGAGGTAATTTTTTTTACTAAAAAGAAGGTTAAAATTCAATGAAAGCTGCATCAATCCATCAGTCGCATTCAAAGTGTCCTTTTCAGAATCAACCAATCAAATCAAAATCAACCAAAAGGGCTAAGGCTTGAATAGTTGAGATCCAGATAATGTAGTTATATTATATTTCCGATGTACTCATTGAACATGTTCCATACTCACCGCCCCAGTTTAGGATCCGAGTTTATGATGATCAAGACAAATAATGACTTTTTGCGTGACGAATCACTTTGCAATGGCTTTAGAAGCCGTTCGTTACGCAATTCGATCATCGATCGTGGTTGGCGAGCGTGTAACAACTGAAAATAATAGCATACTAGTTTAATTATGTTAGGGTAAATGGGACATACATCTCCGAAGGTAAGCTTGAATTGCCCCTTTTTTATTTTGTCTATTTATAATTTTATCTACCTTTTGAGGATCTGAGTTTAAAAAGTGAACTATGGCTGTGAGCTTATTCTATTAATGTTCACTTTAACCAAGAAGTGGTCTTAATAGGCTATCCTTCATATTGTGTTGCTACTGAAAGTTCTACAATTGTAAACGTCCACCCACGCATAGCCACATATGCTATAACGGCTTGAAAATCAAATATCTTCGTTTCTAAATGATTTCATCGTAGCCCAAACTATTATCATTTTACATTGTTATTGCAATGATTATTATCACTTTATCGAATTTTTAGAATCTGTATTTTTAAATGTATTTCAGCGCCGTCATCGGCGTGCAAATTTCCACATTCATATGTGTAAATAGGAGAAATTTAGTACTAGATCTGCGCTGGTCTGAACAATTTCGGTGCGACGCCATTAGCCACTGGAGCTGTCGATAGGGTTGTCATTATCATTGGATAGCCGATGTTCGTCCTCGTTCTATCGCTGGACAGTCATGGAGCTTCACTTCATTACATCGTTTCGAAGTGCGCCTATTCGTCATCGTATTAATGACATTTCTGACACATAGGTTCGGACCTATATCTAGATTTAAAGTATCAGTAGAGATCGTACGGTGAATATCTTTGATGGCGTAAACTTTATCAGTTTCAGTCAGAAAGATAGGCGCGTGCATGTCATAAGTGACGTTTCTAATATTCAATAATAATAAGAATAAATAACGTATTCGGCTTTACCAAAAACATGCGATTCCGATTTGAATACCCGTCAAGCGATATTGGAAAGGTTCTGTGTTTGTGCGCTTGGACAATTTCTTTCAAGTTGATGCTGTGGAAACGTTAAAATGAGCGAATCTTAGCATAACTCTCACGGCATTCCGGTATCGCTATGCGCGCCAACAGTATTCATCAGTGAAGCTAGGAAGAATCATTATTATCTCCATATCGTATATGGCGTGCTTCGGTGGTTCGTATTGATAATTGTCGAAGCTGAAGAAGTTTGTCAATGCGATACTGTTCTTGATGAAGGTGATCAAATGAAATACGTACTCTTGAATGTGTTGAAACGAAATCTAATAATGCAAACCCTTGCTACAATTTGCCACTTTTATGTGACAATGAAAAAGGATTGTGTCTGGCTAACAGGTATCGAGCGTACCTATACAGTGTATGCATTTTTTGTCGCCTGATTTTTATTCTGATCTGCCGTCGCTAATGGCTCTGACGTTGCTAATGGCCGATGTTGATGATTTTCTTGTTGTTCGCAATGTGCCTCAACCATTGTTGTCATCTGATTTGGGAAGTGCACTTGGCGAGTTATTTACGGAATGCTATTATATACGTAAAGAAACCGTAGGGCTCTAGCCTGCTGTGTTAAATCAAACTGGGAAAATCCATGAACAACTGGTGCGCGGACGCATTCGGTGCCAAAATTAATATATATATAGCTATTTCCTGCTGTCGCGTACCAATGAATAAGTTCTGAATTTTATTATTTTTGAGGATTCCCGGGAGCATAAAGTGCAAAAGCCAATTCCTTCTAATTAGTAGGTAAGTTCAATGTGCATGGATCATATATTTTGATTGGCTGTTTCCGTTCGTAGATCGTAAGTTGCCCGATACGCTCGGATGTACGTTCGAAGGATATGATCAAATGTGGGAAACAGTTCGTGTAGCTTCTCCTCTAATTTTCTCGGTAACTAATTTAGTGATGTTAGCAGACCTTCATTAGCTACTTCGCCCGATTCCAAGCAGAAAAACTGTACACGTTGGATGTTCATGTTAAAGGGGTAATATATTCGCAGTTAGCGTCGTTGATTTTTAAAAGATCGGCCTCTAATTGGTACGCTAATACAAATGTCGAAAGTTGCACTATTAGAAACAGCAAACGAATATTCCGCGTTCATAAGTCGAGCAAACTGGAGAAAAATATCAGCGAGTTACATCTCGATTAAGTGATGCTTGAATCCTATTCAAAATTTTCGCTCCAGGTATTTCAACGACATATTTAGCATAACATTGAATCATGTTTTTTTGAAAGTTGGTTTCTCCAGAATACGTAAATGATGATATTTCTAATGGAACGTTGTTGGGATCCACGCTGCCTAGTTTTAGGCTTGCCGCAGGAGCTAGATTGGTAAACTCGAATACGTTATTTGTGCCGTTTTGCTGACTGCGTCGCCAACTCATCATTCAGATGTGCATCGTCTCCTCTACGGCTGCGGCATGATCCACATCTCTGACTTGCTCCGTATCTCGAACTTCGGAATTAGCCATGCCTGTCTGTGAGTCATTATATTTGCAGCCTGATCAGAGGTTCGACGGAATTTTTTCCCAGTTCGTTCACCCAAAGAACTATAAAGAGTTTTTGTGGGAGGTTAAACCTGCGGCGTCTGTTAGCGGATACGTCGAATTTAAACATGTTTACAGCTCTCAGCAATAGAGGTGAAGAATTGGCGAGCTAAAAGTCTGTCATTAGGGATTTCAAATTCAAATTGCTGTGCTTTGCTTTTTTATTCAACATTCACTATTTCCTCCATTATTATCAATTTTCCCGGAATTTCCAAGGGTAGTGACAAATACAACATGTGTGTCCGGCTAGCCTTAAGATTAGGTTTCCATTATACACAAAATGCCAAATTCTAAAAAAAAAAAAGTTGAATTTGTCGATGTTATGTGGGGTACGGGGTGCACATCGTTGACAGGCATCAAGCCCAAGTTATCGCTAGTAAAATTTTTCCTGCGGCTTATTAACGGCGGCGATTGTTTTAGATAGATGCTGGCGTTATCGCTTACGTGTAGGCTCGTTTTGCAACACATTAGTGAGAGTGTGAATAACTGCCAGCACTGCCATAGAAAACAAAATGCAATATTTATTTGGACGTTTTGTTATTAGAATTTAATAAACGCTTAATAGTATATTTAATCCCGATCATTTCTTTATAGATACATATTTCGATAATATAACCTATGGAGTTTCTTTATCTTTGAATAGGGGGCAAGAACACATTTGAAATGCATTATATTTATATTTTTTAATTATGAACAATTTTATTAAACTGTATTAGGCCGATTATTGAGAATGTTGCCAGCAACGTAATGAGCTGTCGTTTGCACGCTAGCCACCTTTAGCAATTTCTTACGCTCATCTATTGCAGCAGATTGCCCGAAATGATTGTGAGTCGTAAAACTGCACAGAATAATAGTGTCGTTTACTTAGTATATACGTTTTGCTGAGCCGTGTATGAGATCTGTAGGTTTACTCTTATGGGATTGCTGAAGCTCATTGGCTGGCTTCGATATTAAGTGCTAGGTGCTAATCCGCTGCTGTTTGATACAGAAAGATTTGTCGAATCTCATTAATTAATAGGTGTGCGTGTTCACCATTTTTTTTTACCGTGTAACGGTATACAACTCAGCACAATCCTCATAATACCAATAGTAATAATGATCAGGAGGGGAATTAGCAGTCGTTCCACCATGATCTTTATCTAAAAATATTCAATATTAACTTCGTGAAGTGTAATTATGGTCGTGTGTAAAAACGTATATTTCAATGTAACGAATTGAGTACTTACCATATGATGCGGCTGGATTTTGTGGCCGTACTTTTTGGCCGTACTTAATGCAACAATACGCATTACAGCTGTAAACTGATTTCTTTGGGAAACTGCATATGTCAGCGTATACGCTATTCGTGGATGTCGTGTTTTAAGATATATTAGGCTTTCTTTTTTAGTACAAACCTATGAACCTAACGATATCTATTACGAACCATTTGACTAAGATCAAGAAATACGAGAATCCCTAATGGCGCAGTTTGAGCCTGTCATATACAGGATGCCCTTGGTCTGACGCATGTTAGTGGCGTTTATGGCGGCGTTGGCTAGGAAAAGATTTTTGATTTCGCAATCTCCTCCTCCTCCTCCTGCCCTACTCTATCCAAGGCATGACATAGTTTCGACTCTATCTATTTCGTTGCTTGAACCCGAGAGCAGACAGCTGCAGCAGGCCACAGCGGATCCTACATAGGCTCTCCTTGCATTAAACAGTTGTTTAGCTACGGTTTGTGTTTCTTACTTCTTTGTTAAAATTAGCAAGTTATGATTAAAGGTTGAATTCGCATATAAAGCGGTGTTTCAGTATGTTTTTATTTCTGTTTTCTTAGAACGTGAATACATTGTGTGATCATAATTGTAGTAATATAATAAATTCGCTTTTATATACATACATCATATGAACAACATTAAAACGATCACAGATCATTATAGGCATTCGAAATGCCAATTTTCCCATGCAAAATGATCTACTAATTTAGATACGATAATGGTTTAATTACATTGCTAGCTGTAGGCTCTTACAGTTGCTCTTTGGGCCACTCAAACTATTTCTGTGTCGTGTTGGTATTGACTTGGGGAATCGGATAGGCCCTGGGTTATTAAGTGTCTTCATACCGCTGCTATTATCTACATCGAAAGCATTCGCGATGCTTTGAAGCTAAGAAAACTTATGCCTTAATTGTTTGGCGTTGAACGTCCAGGCACGAGGTAATGCACGGAGTGTTCTTGATAGAGTAGGGCGGGTGGCCACTAAGTGGAATAAGTTGAGTAAGTAGAGGCCACCAAAATGGCCAGTCTATGTACGGGAAGCCCAAGCAACAACATTTATTGATTCTGTTCTTAATTTTTTTAGTCGTGATTTAGAACAGCTAAGTTTTATTCCTCATAAACGTTTAACTTTTACTTTGGTGAGGTAGTACACAACCGGGTAGGCGGCAATTGACCACACGAGGTTTTCTTCAGTTTTGTCTAAAGATTGTCGTTACTTTCTTCTTGCTCCTGCATATGAAACATTCATTTTAATTTAATAAGTATGTTTGTAATGTAACATGTGGTGTATATGTAATAATATGTATAAAAAAGGTTAATTCTGACAACGATTTTCAAGACAACAATTAAGATCAATCGTCTAACTCCGGAGTATATCGTATAATCAATCATATAATATCGTATCAATCGTATAATTGACCGACAGAGAAAATTGGATTTCATATACAGAGTCGCGTACAGATGCGTTTAGTAATAAAATGTAAACCAGTTGTTCGAAATATTGGTTTTTCCAGCAAATAAAAAAGCTAATTTTGCACTAATAATAAATGTTTTGTTCTTTATATATTTAATCTGTTTCTTTGTTGTCGTATCTAAAGTATTAATAGAAACTAATATTATACACATTATACACTCGCATGATGTAACACATAGAATTCTTTTTTTTTTTTTTTTGCTGTTTCCACTACCAAGTTTCAGCATTTTAACTATAGCAATTACAATTTAACTTAGCTTGTCGAGAACTTTCGATTGGAAGTTCAGGAACAGGTATTTTATTGGAATGATTTTTGTTTTGACGTTTTTGAAAATGGATTTTGCATTAGCTCTTAATTGTACAATTATTGACAATTGTTGTTAAAAAAATACTCAAAAAAACCAGCACAGTCATGTAGTTAAAGTAGACAATGTTTGCCATCTTCGTATAAAAATACCAACTTTACATATTAGGATATATAATGCATTTTTACTTGGTTCATCATGATCTGATTGAAAAACGCTCTTTTTACGTAAAACTAATGTTTTTACACTTTAAGCGGCATTTTAGACCTGACATAAGATTTAAGTTTAGGAATGCTGCATTCGACTTTATCAACAGCTTTCAACTGGCGTCACACAGGGCCAAACAATTAAGTTTCCGATATATTGCCCAAAAATCTTTGAGCGCATCATAAAAAAAAATTGTTCACCAAAACGTTCGCTAAAGAAGGGCTACAACTAACCAATTCCTATCAGGAATTCTCTCAAAAAAGGTCCTAAAATGCATTTTTAACCTTATTTACACATGGTAGGAAATGTATCGCATTTAGTTTGTTGCCCTTTTCACGCTAAAATATGACTATAGGTATAAGAAGATTGTGGTCTGGGTGCGAACCCAAACAGACTTCATTTCGTGCTGGGAACCAGCGGTCTAATGGAGTGCCTAATAGCGGTACCGGACGTAAAACTCGAAACATAAAGACATAGGGACGTCAGATTGGGGTAACTGGTGTAGGGAAAACTGACCCTTATGCAAAACACCATGTAATTTCACTAATCGCTTGTTTCTGTGCCTATAACGGATATCTCAGCGTGAAAAAAAAGAAACAACCAAATACGGTAACTGTTTTTCCTTATGTACCAACGGGAACAAAAATGCGTTTCAGGTGCTCTTTGGGAAAGTTTCTAATAAGAGTCAACCGGAAAGTTGTACCAATTTATCTGATGAGCATTTAAATTGCAAACATTTTTCGTCTAATAATCTCGGATAAATTTTTGGGCCAAAATCCCAAGTCGGGTTTGAAGTACCGTGGGTAAAACGTCTTCTATATAGGAGGATGTTTTAACTGATAGATTTCGTCGAGCTAAATCAAAATTTGTACTCCCTTCGAACTGCATTTTGAACCTAAAGCTAGTCTTTCCCAGTTTCACTGTGCCTGCTAAAAAGTTTCTGGCATGAACATAAAATTTCCTTTGAATCTGCCACACTTCAACAAAAAAAAGTTGAGAGAAACACTTATTCAATTTTAGAGTTCTTACTAACCCATTAAGATATTGTAAACAAGTACGTAGTACTTTAAATGGCGTAACTGTTTTGAAATAACTATTTGTTTACAATCTGACTCCCAACACCAATGTTCAACATCCGAGAGCATTTCTCCATAACACTCACCAAACTGTGAGATAATTATATATCACATGTGGGTTGTTTCAGATGGCCTGATTTAAAATGGGATTATTAATTCCTATTGTGATAGTGATTACAACTTTAGCCGTTGGATGGTTACTTCGTCGACAATTTTTGGAACATACCTTCTTAGCCAGATACGGAATTCCCGGACCGAAGCCTGATCTAATATATGGTAGCGTTTTTTTTTTTTGATTTGATATATTTGAATAGTATAAACCTAATTTTGTGAATTAACTTTATAATAAAAATAATACTTGGCAGGATAATTGCAAATGCTTTATATTGCAATTATCATGACGAACAGTTTCAAATAGTTAATAATTTATTATATAAGTATACACAAGAATTAATATCTATTTAGCGAATCTGAAGCATGTCAGTCTCTTCTCTTGCATATGTCGAAATCTTGAATTTTATAGATGCAACAAACATTAGATCACGCAATGACATCGATTGCGTTTATAGGAGCCATACCAATAAATACGTACATATTGGTTTCTATCGAAAATTATACCTATGTTTTACGATAAAAGGTAATCTTTTGCAACTGAAAAAAGATCGCGTAAGGGTAATGTCACAATGGATTAAGCAATATGGAAAACATTTTGGATACTACAATGGAGCTCAACCTGTTGTTGTCTGCAGCGATCTGGATACATTGCGCCACATCTTAATCAAGGTATGTTATAAGAGTACACTGATTAAATTTTAGTTATATTGTTGTTCATATTCGAGCAATCAGCTTCTCACTTCTCAACTGGATTTTACGAGTGTGCTAAATAACTAAGGGTATGAAACTTTGAAGCTAAAAGTCAGAATCCACGTAGCAGTCTCCTATTTGTTCGGACAATACTCCTTCAAAGCTAAACGACATTACATCGTGCCTGTTTCAGGAATCTGCCAACTTTAATGATCGTCCCGAAGGACCAATTCATGTTGAGCCCTTTAAAAGTTCGATTATCTTCCTCAAAGGTGAGGAATGGAAGAATGTCCGCAGCGCATTGTCACCGTTATTCAGTACCGCTAAGATGCGGTTTATGGCGGACATCATGTATGGTTGCGTGGAAACGTTTGTGAATATCATTAAAAAGAAAGCTCTGAAAAAGCAGACCTTTGATATGAATCATGTCGCTCAGGGTCTCACGTTAGACGTTATTTGCAAATACGCTTTAGCTATGGACGTCGACTGTCAGCAAAGCGAGGGTGGTTTACGCTTACACGTCAAGGAGTTTTTTAAAAACGCCGAAAACGGTGCGGTCGAACTCAGCTGGGCCTTTCCATTTCTCATTCCTATGTTTAAGGTGCTCTACATGCTTTTCGCGAGCGGAGGACTTATTAAGTCGATTCTCGACAATCTCTCGCTCGTTATTCGTCTTCGACGGAGTGGAGAAGTTCCAAAGCAGCCAGATATGCTCCAGCTGATGCTGGACACGCAAGAGACGATGGGTCGACAAAAAATGACCGACCGTCACATTATAGCAAACTCGTTCGTTTTTCTCATCGCTGGTTTTGAGACGAGCGCAACTGCGTTAGCGTTCATTACGCAGATTCTCGTCGAAAAACCGGAAATCCAAGATCGGATTATGGAAGAGGTGAAACGACGCTTTCCTGATCAATTATCCAAGGGGAAGAAACTAACGTATGAAGATCTTCACCAGCTAAAATACCTTGACCAAGTAATTCGTGAGTGCATGCGAATTTACCCTCCAGTAGTGCTTATGGTGACACGCTACTGTCTACGCACGTGTACGATCAACGGATATACGTTTCCTGGCGGTGCCCACGTCTTAGTTCCCGTTTACCACCTGCACCATGACCCGAAACTATGGGATTCGCCAGAAGAATTTCGACCCGAGCGGTTCGAAGTTGACGCCACTCGGCCAATGCACCCAGTGCAGTTTGTAGCCTTCGGACAGGGACCTAGAATTTGCATTGGAATGCGTTTTGCCCTGTTGGTAATAAAAATGACCCTGGTTGAACTATTGAGAAACGTTCGACTGACGCCTGGGGATGGTTTTCAGTCGCCGCCCGAACTTATCGTTCCGAACGTGTTAATCAATCCAAAAGGTGGTGTACACGTTCGGTCAGAGTTGATCTAGACATTTATTACATGATTATTTTACGGGCCGTCATGGATTACGAACCGAGAGAATAAATTGTTTAGCTCTTATCTGTGGAACACGGCGACGTGTGATTGTTTTTATGGCCATCGAATTTTTGAATCCAATTGACGGTACGCACAACGCTTTCGCGAGCGTGGAAGAGTGATTTTTTGATCGTAGATAGAATTATTTATAGTTATATTATTATTATAGCAAGCAACGATTTTTAATTCCATGCCAGTCATCTGTTTCTGCGAACTGCGAACTTTTAGTAAATATTCAAACTT